>NW_017307123.1:54572-88882 GCF_000935625.1 Nanorana parkeri
ATTTTAGGGCCATCAATCACTGATAACACTAAACTGATGAGCGGTAAAAGCTTTTAAAGTGTCGCCTATGGCCAATTTTGGGTAATGTAGTTTTTTTGAGGTTTCGCGCGCATGCGCAATTTTAAGGCTTGACATGTTTGGTGTTTCTTTACCCGACGTGACCCCATCTTTTATATTTTACCAAAAAATTTGGTAATAATAAATGTTTTAGAATTTAATATAGGGGGAACTGTTTTTGTAAAAAAAATCTGTAGTTTTTCCTTACTATATTAAAAAAATAAAAACCCCAGTGGTGATTAAATACCACCAAAATAAAGCTCTATGTGTCCCCAAAAAAGGGTATAAAATTCATTTCAGTACAGTGCTGCATGACGGAATAAATGTCAGTCAAAGTACAGCAGCGCTGAATACTGAAAAATGGCCTGGATGGGAAGGGGGTTTAACACCCCGGATGCCAACTGGTTAAAAGTTGTGTTGGAAAAATGGCCAGCACATCCCTAAAGCATATAGTGTGAATCAGCCCTCACATACATTGTCTGTCATACCTTCCTCCTTTTCTTTTCCCTCCTTAGGTTCTCCCTCTATAATGTATCAGTTTTATAGTGTAATGCTTGCTCTTGTGCAAGATGTCAGAGTGTACAGCTGGCTTGCGAAACTTAACCTATAGCATCCCCATTTCCTTAAGCAGGCAGATCAACCAGTACTTGGTTGCCCCCAGCACTTATTGCACAATGCTTTATTCTTTGGTCAGGTGAAAGGAAAACAAAAGGGGTACTTGCGGTGCATGGGAGAAACAGATGTCCACAGAGGAATGTGGTGACTTGTGCCCCAAAATGTGCGTAGTCAGAGGGACTTACTGAAAGGTTGGTCCAAGTGGCAGACAGAGATGTGGTCAGTAAACAGGCAAGGGGTCAGTCCAGGTGGCAGAGAGAGCAATGGTTAGTAAAAGGCAAGAGGTAAATTCAGGCAGCATACAGAAGTGGTGTTCAATAATAGGCAGGGGTTAGACCAGGCAGCAGGCAGAGATATGGTCAATAAATAGGCAAGGGTCAGTTTACAGAGCAGACAGATCAGATACAAGTTCAGAAGAGGGAGGCACAAGGCCTGTGAGGTTTAAATCAGCTGCCAGTAGACACAGGGCTAATGAGAATCAAAGAGGGAGGAGAAAGCTATAGGCATTTCTAAACAGCAGAATGCCTAGAGTCAGAAGCACAGGCTTGGTCATGTTGCCAGACAACAGGATGCCAAAGCCGCTGAAACCATGGAGAGCCAGGAGGAGGACTCTTCATTGCTCAGACAACAGTACTCTGAGCAGTGCAACCACTTGAGTCAGTGGAGGTGCACTGAGAAGCCGATCAGCATGGTACAGTGAGAGGGTGAAGAGTCAGAGTGTGGAGGATGGACGGTCCTTGTTCAGATAAACTGATGAGAGTATACGTCATTTATTTAATATTCATGTGTATTATATACTGTAACCCTGGAAATATGGTGTAATAGTGCACAGGGAGCCCTTATGTTCAGTTTGCTTGTAAGTGCCCATTCCCATGCATGGGTGCATGAGAGAATAATGCCCAGCCTGCAGGCCCAAACATGAAGAAAAGCGGGAAATCATCACTTTCATTTTAACACACAATTTTATCTTCTGAGACACCACCAGGAGATTCTGGGCTGAATAGATATCCTGACCCCATAGGGAACATCCTGCAGCAATTATAGTACTTTATATATGGTGGTACAGGAGATTTAACCCTTATCCTCTGGAGAAATACACCTGCTTTTACAGTTCAGGCTCATCTCTTATCACTTACATCCTTCTCCGGGAGTCCTAGCCTTTGTGACGCCTCACATCAGACCTCATAGGCCTAGGTCTTCTTTAGTCTACCCATCTCTGTGGGGAATCTATACACTGTACTTCTCTCATGGTGTAGCAACTGCTGTTTAGCTTCTGTAGACTGTTACTTGCTCAAGTAATACATCATCACTTTGTGCTGCAAATATTTACTGAAATCTTCTCATAGAAAACACCAACCTAATTGCAGTGCATTAACACCTCTGTTGCTTCACTATAGTAGGAGGAATGGTGCCAAAATATGTAAACAACCCTTACATGCTCTGCTTGCTATTTAATGACTGTTGAATGGACTGCCTTATTCATAGTGGCTTTTGTGAAGCCAATGGGGGATTTTCAGAAGGCTTACACAGGACTGATGCAGCAACACATGGGGTATCTGATGACACTACTTTCCCCAGTTCTAGAGCACAAATAACATTGTGGGAGACATTGATGTGTACAAAGTCCCTACTCTTCCACTAAGCCCCACCTCCTTACTTTAGTGTTTTGTGGATAGTACAGGAAGCTCCACTTCACCTATCAGGAGAATGGACATTGACACTTGGTAGTGAAAATTTACATAGATATATTGATATGCACTTTTAATGAGTGTAGAAGTGTGCTTTACATTTGTTTTGGTGTGATTTGCATCCATTATAACATACTGGCATTTTAACTCACTTTATCAAATCAAAACGTAAACACTTTGAAGTACTTTAGTTGCATTTTGCTGGAAACTGGAAGCTTCCACAAACAGGAAGTTTTAAAGCACTGCACTAAAATGCTGAATTGGTAATGCAACCTCAGACTGCCTAAACAGCAGATTGCATGCATTTCACTAACAATTATGTACACAAGCAAACACACAATGCTAATAGGAACTTCCCCCTTAGCTTTTATGTTCTGTCCTTTTCTTCTATTTTTTTATTGATGAAAAAATGCTCATTTAAAAAAAATGTTTGATCCTAAAAGATGGGCAATTACATTATAGCACTACCATTTATGCTGTAAACCGCTAACAGTCACCTGGCAAGGGAGGAAACCTGATGTCTTTTTGTACTGCAGTTCAGTAATACTTACAACTCTTGTTCCTTCCCCAGCCTGTGACTGGACAGTGAAAGGAAAAGCAGCTGAGGAACTCATCTCTCTGTCACCCTGTTTTTTTCTTCTATCAGCATGCTCCTTGTTAGCCCATATACACTGCAGCACTACTGACTGGCTCCTTATGCTGTTCCCTGAAGTTCAAGTCTTGGGTTTATCAGTAAATTCAAATTGTGATTTTAAAGTGAAACTAAACTCAGGAGTTCAATTTTAAAAATGCATTCAAGTACTCTATTGACAAAAATGTGACTTAGGTATGTGTCATTTGGCTTTAGATCCTCAAATCATCTCTGAATATGTGCTGACACTGTCCATTCTTTGTTCCCCATTGTCCCTATGTGTGTTGTAAAGTAGCCATTGCTCCAAGCTCACTCCTGTGATGGACTATAACTTCAATACAAATGAGATAGCTAAAAGCGAGATTGTAGTCCATCAAGGTAGCAAGCTTGGAGGGTGGCTACTTTACAACACACACAGGAACCAAAAGTAGCCACCCTCTATACCATGATATGAGGATCTACAGCAGAGTGATGCAGAAAAAATTTACAATGTTGTTAACAATTGGGGTACTTGAATGTTAAGATTTAACTCCTTAGTTTAGTGTCACTTTAAAATTAACATTAGTTTTAGAGGCATATCACCAATCTATATATTATTGTACTAAGTGGCTAAGACAAGAGTATAGGATTAAAATCACTCCTTCAATCCATTTCTGTTGTCAAGGTATACAGTATCAGCAGCCTTGGTTTAATCTGACCATGTGACTATAATAAAGCATTTAATTTGAATTCATTATTTAAATCAGCAGGGAAAAGAGTGTTACAGACACAAATCCAATTACACTTTTTAGCCAAAGGATTTTGTCAAAATCTCTTCTGCTGGGATTAATCTGGAGCTGAAAAATGCCTTTAAATGTAAAGCCTTTCAAAGCTCCATCTTGACATTCCCAAACGTGTACTATGAAGGGATTTTCTTTTTGAGATTTTTCCTCAGTTATGTCAAGCATGAATAACTGATGTACAGTTTTGGCAAGGGCAACTAGTTTGGTAAAATTATCTGGTTGAGCTATAATTAGTGAACAAACTAAAAGTGACAATACTAAATCCTTTGGTGTTTAAAAAAGTATTGAGTTTGAGTACAGACTACATTTGCATATAATGTAGTAACTACAGCTAAACAGGCCCAGGTGACATTTGCCAAAAGCCAAGTCTTTCTTTGTTTCAATAATAGATAATTACAAGCCAGCATACCAAGTACATTTCTGGCTTTTGGGTTCCTGAAAAAAACAATTAATTTTATCAAATCTGTAAACATAACCCTACTGTGACTGCCTTAAGGTTATGTAAACTCTGACAATGAACTTCACTTATCTGATCCTTGGTATGCTATTATTGCTCTTTAATAAGTGCAAAACATACCAGTTGATTGTTCCAAACATCTTGTCAGCTGATAACCTCATGTGCCCTTTTCCTCTGCTTCATTCTTATTAGTTATTTTGTTCTCAGTTATGTGAACTACAGATTTCTCTATTTTGTGTTATGGAGAAGAGGAGGGTGTTCTGTAACCCTGTTTCTGTTTACATTTTCATTATACAGTAGGATGAACGAGTGTTGTCTTTCTTGTATTCCTAGGTGTTAATTTATAAAAATCCCACCCGGCATATAGCTGAACAGATACTGTTCACATGGTACATCAAATTTCCTATACTTGTCAGGGACATCTAGGGGTGTTAGTGTCATATAAACTTTTATAAATGAACCCCACAGTGTGTTACTGGTAGAATCCCTGGGTAAAAATAGAGAAGAAAAAATTGCATGAAAAAACCCACATCTCAGGATTAGTTAGCTTTGGGTTTAGATGCACATTAAGTTGAGATCATAGATAATGGCTGTTGGCACTGAGGAGGTTGTTGCCACCAATTTTCTGTATGTTTTGGGGATTTTTTTCATCCTATTTTCTTAGTAGACAGACAACAACACACATTTTAGAGTAGAGGCGTAGAGTAAGGAATGATTACAACATTTAACAATGTTTTTATTGCTGTCCATGCATTTTTTGTCTTGGTGACAATTGCTCCCCCAGTTTATTGTATGGTCATTACAGGGACTAAAAATGAGGGACAAATCTGAATAAAGTTTTAGCTCTTCCCCTACCTAAATTCAGAAATAGCATTTGAAGAAAGAGTTAAACTTTACCCATTTTAATCAGCATTGTTAACATGTTTTATGTGATACCACACCTAATAATAATAATAATAAACCATATTATCTCAGAATTCCAAAATACATTGCTATAATTATGCATGCTGCAGATTAGGGAGCAATCATATAGTGTTTCAAAGGATAGCTGGGTACTGCTGATGATTGCTTAAAGTGTATTTCCACTTTCACAGCGAAATTGGGATAATACCTATTTTATGAATATTACATCTTCCCATTCACACAGCATAAGTTAATAAAAAAATATAAATGCTTCTGTTTATCTTCTCATAAATGACACATGGATTGGAAAAAATTGTTCAATCTTGGTGTTTGCAGATTATACTAAACATAAACAGTAGATTTACTTTAAAGATAAAATTGGGCTGCAAAATGGTGAATGTGTTTTAATATTGAAAAATGCAAAGTTATGTACATGGGAGCAAGGAATGTGTGTGCAAACCACTTCTAAGGGGGTGCTCCATTGGGGAAGTCGGACATGGAATAAGACCTGGGGGTGCTCAAAGATCACATATAAGCAGTGGCCAGCAAAGCAATCAAAATATTATCCTGCATTAAAAGAGGGATTTTGGCAAGGGATACAAAGATAATTTGTATCCCTTGGTTGTTAAATACTGTGCATGTAGTCGCTGCTATATTTTGAGCTTTTTCTGCAAAAAATATAATCTATTCTTGTTTTTTTTAATAAAATATGTATATTGTTAATCCTTTTTTAAAATGTACTAATAAAACCACTTAAATGCGGTATGGCATCAGTACAATATTTTGCTGGCTTTTGAAGAAAATAATTACACTATGATGTTGATTTCATGAATACAAGCTGTACAATGCATCTCCTTTTCAAAATGTGATCTAGTAATACTGTTTAAATATTGTGTATGGAGTCAGTACAATATCGCATTGCTAATTTCTGGAAACTCAACTCTATTGTTGAATTCAAGCTGCATGTGGTCTCCCTGGGAAACTGTAGACTAGTAAAAAGCTACTTTTATACTGTTCATGCAAACAGTACAATGCTTTTTTCTCTGAAATAATGCAGTATAATTTTAAGTTCTTGATAAAACTTGCTTTGTCTTTTCCTCTTAAATTACGGCCTACTAATGCTGCTTACAAAGTGTTCAAATTGGTCCAATATTTCTGGCTATTGTCTGTGAAATAATACTCTCTAATTTGTAAAACATGTCTCATTTTTGCCTTTGAAAATCCTACCAATAATGCTTATAAAGTACTGTGCATTGAATAGACAATATTTCTGGATATTTTCCATAAATGTATGTTTTAATTAAATACTGGATACCTACTTTTTATTTGATGGCTTTAATAAGAAAAATCTCTTCACTAATCTTCTTTTCAACTGTTTTATGTGTTAGTTATTACATCCTGTTCACTTTCATTGGGTTCCTTGAGTAAGCTTTTGCATCATGCTATCAATATTCTCTCTCCACATTGCCAGAAGAGCCCAGATATTAAGCCAAAACAAAAGATCAAAAAGCTGTTTTACATTAGAGAATCATGTGCTTATAACAACAAGAGCCATCATTATCTTTGCAAGGCCAGTGTCTAAACTGGTGGCTTTATCTTGAAAGTAAATAATTGTTTAAATGTTTGAATAGGGACATTAAGTATTGCTTAGGAATTGCTTTTTTAAAAGGTAGTGTCTAGGTTGATTTACCATCCCTGACCGTTACTAAGTGGTATTGCAGCTATGGCTAACAGAGGCTGATAAAAGAGGATAGTTTTGCACACACCACCATTACACAAAATGCTGGATACAGCCACTATGAGGAAAGCAGCTAAGAGATTATTTGCTGCACTGCCACAGAGTGGGCACTTTGTGCTCCCTCTTGGATGGTGACAATAGATCCCTGCATCATTATTCTTTTGTATCCGGGAGGGGTGAAATGTCCCCTGTGATTTCTCCCAAACAATGAGTGCTGCTCCTCACTGCCAGTACTCCTGCTCCTAACTACCAGTCAAATTTCCCTCCTTCATTTGCTGCTGCCTGCCCTTTACCCTGTGCTGTGAAATGGCAGGCTCCTATGGCGTTAGGTTTCCCCCTTCAGCTATGCTGCCAGTGCAAGGAATACTTGCAATAATTTAGAAATGCATCAAAGAGGTTGTCACAGATCATATCCTTTAAAATGGTACATGTTTGGCCACATCTGGGATAGTGGCAGTAGATCCTTTTATTTTTGGGGGAAGGAGTGAAACATCCTAGTTTTTTCTTCAGTGCATATTATAAGACTTAAAATAAATGAATGATATGTGCCCCTGTGCTATTTGCAGCTCGTTGCTACTAATCTCCTCCATCTACTTTCTTTTTACATGTGCATTCTCCAGCAACAGTTGCATATTGTTTGTCAGGGCAGGCTTTGCTAATGGTGACAATGACAGGACATGCCTGCATGTGTGTTTATATAGTTACTTGCAGTCTTCATCAAGAATGTGTGTGGCATGGTTGACAATGGAGGAGTACAACTGAAAGATAGGGACAGTTTTGTCACCCCATAACAGAAAGTGCTTAAACAAGGAATTCATGGCAGGGTCAACACTTTTTTTTGTTAAATAAAAGCTGTAGATTTTTTTTTAAAGGCTAAATGTTTAAGTTAAATTAACACATTAAAGCTTATATGATATTTTAGTGGTTTGTTTCAGAACTCAAGTTGAACACAAAGGGGTCTATTCACAAAGGATCTAGCAGTAGCTTCGGCCGATCCTTCGTCTAGCTTCGGCCCCAGGACCCCCTGCTGTAGGGCTATTAACAATAGCCCGTACAGGTCCCGAACTTAGCCGAGCGGCTCAGTCACGCCGAACGCATATGCCTCGGCTCGGCTGAGCCACGCTGAAAGACACCCAGGAGAGAAACACTGATTTTCTTTTTTTTCTTTATTCTGACACGGAGCCATGTCAGCATAGAAAAAAATACATTTGCCCATAGGATTGCATTGCTAGATTCCTATTGGCTATTTCAATTTGCAATAGCCAATAGCCCTCTGCTGCAGTTCTCCATCAGGTCCATCAGCAGAGGTGGGTGCAATGCTAGTTTACTATTGGCTATTGCAAATTGAAATAGCCAATAGAAATCTAGCAATGCAATCCTACGCTCAGCGGCATTCGGCTATTCACTCACTGCTGTTCAGCATCTATAAGAATAGACGGAACAGCAGCGAGTAGCCTGCCGGAGGGTCGGCTTGGCCGATCCAGATGTTGGATCGGCTGAGTCGAACTCCTCCTGCACTTCGGGTCGGCCGAACATGCTGTGCATGTTTGGACGACCCAAAGCCACGTGAAGCCACCCGATGTACAGCTGATTTCAGCCGATATACGGCTGAAATCAGCCGTATCAGCCTGAAGTGAATAGCCAAAAAGTGTTCGGCTCACTTCACTTCAGGTCAGTCTTTCACTCGGCTGCCTACGGCAGCTTAGTGAATAGATCCCAAAGTGGTTTATGCATTTTACTGAAAGGTAAATACTTTTTA
This sequence comes from Nanorana parkeri, assembly GCF_000935625.1. Classification (NCBI taxonomy): domain Eukaryota; kingdom Metazoa; phylum Chordata; class Amphibia; order Anura; family Dicroglossidae; genus Nanorana; species Nanorana parkeri. The sequence goes on from NW_017307123.1 coordinate 63,203, forward strand.
AATAGTATACAACAAATGTTTTACCCAATAAGGATCATTCTTGCCAAACATTATGGGATTGTTGTGAGAGAAATATTACTCTCATTAACATCAAAAACAAAAATTGTATACATTGCAGCTAACTAAACTTTAAATGTGGTGGATCTATTAGTTTTCTCTTTTTAGGCCTTTGTTGTCAGCTGGTGATTCACCCAGTAACACAACACATGTCTTAGGGTGGTTCCACACTATGGGTGAGCAACAGAGCCTCCATTGGACAGCAATATTATGAAACTGTGGAGAGGGTAGGTTTAAATGCACTGTCAGATTTTGATAGACTTAACTAATAAATCGATTCTGATCTCTAGCTAACATCTTTTAAGCAGTTATAGCAACAGTTTTTTTTCCTTTTGGAATAAAAGTTTTACAGAAATTATTAAAACGTAACCATTGTAAGCACCCCTGTCATTGTTAAATGGTTTGCCTCACCCCTCTAACTGCCTGTTTTGCTGGATATCTTGGTCTGTTAAAGGAATTTGAAAAATATCAGGCTTACTGGCCAGTTTTTCAGGTGAAAATAAAGGGAAAAAAAGCCAAAAACAAAGAATATGGATGCAGCTATCATTAACATCTGGAATCCATGGTTCAAAATACTATATTTAAAGTAGAAAAGTTGCTTAAAATTTGTAAATGTAATTTCTTTGATAGCAGTTCTTAAATTCTAAGTGCCTATAGTTATTTTTTTCAGCTATAAACAGTAAAAAGTAATATCATTTACTCAACTCATAGATAACTTACACAGCAAGAGAAAAATGTACAATTTGGTCTAACTCCCTGTCCAGTTTTTATAACAAACTATAATGCATACTTCACACATATTAAAATATTCAGTGAAGTAACATATAAATCATACAAAAGATTATGTAATTGAAGCTAACAGTGTAATATTCTTTAGGGTTCCAAAGAGATCAATTTGCTATAGTCTATTTTTTTAAAGGAATCTAACTTGAATGCAATACACATTTAGAAGTAACTGTCCCAGTTATTGAGCTGTTTTCTTTGCTGAAAGTCTTACCTCTGAGCTATTGTACTGTAAGCACACTGTTCAATAATCATAGACATGGCCAAATTAGTATCACATTAAAATTATTTTTAAGTTTGCAAGCTATTCAATTGAAATTAAGTATAACGTTTAGTCATTTTTTTGTAGTCCTAAAAACCATGTCATTGATTTTTTTAAATGCATAAAATGAAAATCATGCTTGTACTTTTTTTTAGAGGTCCAATATTGTTCTAACAATCCTTGTTTTATTGATTGCATGTAATAATCTACTTTTTTGAGGTTGTGGATTTGGGGTTCTTGGAGTTTTCATGAGCTGTAAGCCATAATCATCACAATTATGACAAATCACGGCTTGAATTTTCTTGCTTTGCATGTAATGAGTCTATCTCATATATTAGTTTCACCTTTTAAGTTGCATTAGTGAAAAAAATGAACTTTGCACAATATTCTAATTATTCGAGTCTCACCTGTATATATATATATATTTACCGTTCTACCTGCTAAATGATTTTAAATATTGTTCAGTCACTTGATGCTATTTATACATCTCTGCTGCAATGCTTGGAAGATCACTCATCTACACCCTAGTAAAACATAAAGGAAAATCTTAAAGCACACTCACTAGATAATCACATCCTCAAAATCTCAAAACTATGTATTTGTAACCATTTCATAAATAAAAGATAAGATAACAAATATGCTTAAAAGTCCAAACACATGTGCTGTGACCATTGAAAGCAATCAAAGAAAGTCTGTTTGGAGAATATATTACCCTAAGGCGCTACTCATATTGTTTCCACAGCTTGGGCTTATCAGCAACATTTCTAATGTTTGCTGCAGGGCAAATCAAGCTCCCTGCCTCCTAGTTTGTGGAATATTCAACTGTTCCAGCAATCAAAAATACAGTATATGTGGCTATTGTCTCTCTGAAAAAGTGCACTCTAAAGGTGCCCATACACCTTACGACCATCGCAAGACTTTTGTCTTGCGATGGTCGTATGCTTATCGAAAGCTCGTACGATCTGCCCACCTTGGAGAGGCAGATCGTACTTGCGATCATCGAAAGCCCGCCCCATTGAGGGGCGGGCTTCCGATGACGGCAATGCAGAACGGGCAGTGTGCACGTGGGCACACCGGCCCATTCCGCAGCTATCGGACGAGCAGGCTAGAAACCCGCCGACAATCGTACGATTCTCGGCGGGTTTTCGAGCATGTTGGTTCGACAAAAGACGTGCGACCGTACAGTAGAAACGGTCGCACGTGTTCGTTCACACTGCTCGATTCTCGTACGATCGCGGGATGTCGCCCGATTCTCGTACGAGAATCGAGCAGTGTATGGGCATATGGGCACCTTTATTGTGATTTTGTTAAAACCTTCTCTTTGAAACTGAAGCTTGCTAAATGGGCATATATATTGTGCAAGGAGTCAGTACAACATGTTGCTGTATTTTTCTGTGACATAATATACAGTACTCTAATGTTGACTTCTACATTAAAAGCTGCATGATGTCTCTCCTTTTCAAATGGTGGCCTCATAAAAGTTTACAAATTGAAGATGTTATGAATTGTCCCATACTAATATAAATAATGTAAATATAAATAATAAGATGGAAAAAAGATGAAACACTATTTATCATCATTTACTTTAAGTTAGAAAGTAACTTAAGAAAAACCGCTGTGCGGGATGATGCAGCATGATTTGATGATGTCACATATGTGTGTATGTGTTGATATCATTTGTGTGATGACATCATTTGACTTTGTGGACATGGAGATGTGCATAATAATTACATCAAGAGGAGCCAATGAGAGGCTATATAAGGCCATTGATTATAATGCAGTTGGACATTATTTTTGCAAAATAGCACCATTAGCACTGTCACTATGTTAAAGCTCAGAGCACTTTGATAGCCCTGAAAAAGCCATGTAAATAACAGCAAAACATATTGGGTGTGGGTTTTAGCAATTTTAGTTAGAGGGAAACAGTAAGAACTTTACAGAGAAAAATATTAATTAACAATTAACACAGGAAAGAAGAGAAAGAGGGATAGAACATATCAAGAAAAGAGGTGAGAGATTGTAAAGATAGTAAGACATATGGCAGCAAATAGATTTTTCCCTCCAAAATGTTGTGGAAGCAAAATGTAAAAATAATATGGAAATTAATTGCTTAATATATAGCTAATAAAGGTTATATTTAAACAAATTTTGATGAGGCATGCAAACAGTAATGCCATATCCATTATGCTATAGAAGTATTTCCAAGTATTGTACTGGTTTATTCGCTGCAAGAAAATTATCTACTGAAGAAACTTTACGATTTACTTCAATTAAAGACATTAAAGAACATCAAAAGTATTTGGCAAATGCATTGTTGTTACTCTTTCGCTAATATGAGCCAGTGCATAACTACAAAGTGTAATCCGCACAGATCAGGAATAATATGGGCTAGTCCCAAATGATGGAGGGAATGCTGTCCTAACACTTTATTAGTCGAAGGAAAGTGATGACCAAAGTGTAATAGAATCATGTTGTGCTAAGATATAGCTGAAACAATGTAACTATTGTGAGAATTCGCTTCAAATGGTAGTGCATTAATGACGTAGTCTACTCGCTCGTATTTTTCAGCACGGAAAAGCTCTGCATAAGCCTGGTAAGTATGCACTTTTTTTAGGGAGATCACGCTGATCTGCCCAAAAAAAAACGGTGACTTAGGGATTCCTGCCCACTTTTATTTAAAAGGTCACATAAGTTTTTACTTCACAGGGGTTTCTCCAGCATATTATCAGCTTTGTCTTTCAGCAAAATAACATTCACCTTGAATTTAAGCCAGGTGAACATTGGCTGGGATGAGTGCCTGAAATGGGTGCAGACTTTTCTGGTCTGCCTCAGAAGATCTTGCAGCCCTGGGTACCTGGTTAAGAAATGCTGTACCACCAAATTGAGGGTGTGTGCCAAGCATGGTACATGCGTCAACTTTCCCAAGCATACGGCAGAGAGAAGGTTGCTGCCATTGTTGCATACAACCATTCCCGGCTCATGCTGGCGTTGTGTTAAATATTCACGCTCAACTCGAACATCTAGCCCATCACTACTCACCAGCAGCCTTTTCATAGGGGTTGTGCACAGGTGCACAATCATTGGGTGCTGATCACTACTAAAGCCCGGACCCAGGAATGGAGATTTAATTCCTTCCAATTCTCTTTGAAATCTCCCGGTTCCAGTATCCCAAGCCAAATTCAGAAAACCTGGGAAAAACTGCCAAGCCAGCTCTTTCATGGTAAAAGTATTTGCTTTCTGGAACCGCTCAGCCCCTCTGACTGGGAGTCCTGGGTGACTATTGCCAAATTACACAGTGGCATTGCACGCACTGCTACACTATACTGTATATCTACATCTACGATGGTGATATAATGTGCCCAAAAATGATAACCCAACACAAAGTGTATACAAAATAACAAATATTAACAACAATTGTAAAATCCAGAAGTAGTCAAAGTCCAGTGCCTGAAATGATTAAAGTGATCAAAATAAAAGATGTGGAATCCCCCACATCTCACTGACATCCACCTCAATAAGTGTTTTTAGTGGCAACACCCTTTTCTGTGAGGTGTCCACCTTTTACCAAGACCTAATATGTAGGTCTTATAGTGCAGATCCCTTGCTGGGCGGAACACCCTAAAATATGTAGCTTTCAATAGCTGTCTGCCTGGTAACTTAGCTTCAAAGCCTATAACATGATAACTCCTTTTCAGACCCAGTCTGTAGGTTATAGAAGCAGCCGTGTTCTTGGTTTAACCACTTCTGTGGGCCACCATATATGTACATATTGTGCCTGGAAGTAGTTAAAAGGAGGAAGAATTTTAATGTTATTACCTACAATAAGAGTTGATATTGGGGACTTTATTTCATGTGACACCAAGGGTGTTATATTAGCTTTACAATGTGTATGTGGTCTACAGTAGAGTAGTGTAAGACCTATATTTTAGGTCTTGGTAGAATGTGAGAGTTTCAGTGAAAGTTTGCTTTAATAATTTAAAGCATTAGATTAAATATTTATGGATTTTATAATTGTTCTTAATATTTGTTATTTTATATTCACTTTGTTTTGTGTTATCATTTTTGGGCACATTGTATCACCATTACAGATATATGATTAAAACAGTTTCAGCTATAGTTCGGTACTACATCATTCTGTTGAGTGTTAACATTGAGTAACACTTATTGGGTGTGCTTAAGAGTGCTTTGCAGCTTTCTTTTTCTAGTTTATATTGGCATTGGTATTTGTATTCATTGGTTATGTGAATGCTCAAATTGTTCTCAGTATTTAATTTTTTGCAGCATCAGTAATTTGTTTAACCACTTCCGGGCCAGCCGTAGTAAAAAAACGGCCGGCCCGGAGCTCTCTAGATCTGAGCGGGCGTGCCCGGGATCAGGTCGCCTGTGTCACAGGGGATCAGAGGGAGCTCGGTACACGAGCTCCCTCCGGTCCCCTCTCCTCTGCAAGAATGCGGAAGTGTTGTATAATACATCACTTCCGCATTCTTGTGTCACTCTCCAGCTTCAGAAGCTACAAAGAAGCTGATGGAGCAGATCTGTGCTTCATCAGCTTCTTTTGGGGGGTCCTAGGTGACATTAGGGGTCTTGGAGACCCCTGATGTCTACATAAAGAGGACCTGTCACATATTTTGCTATCACATAGGGGGTTTGTGTTAGCCCCGTATGTGATAGCAAAAATATAAAAAAAAAAAAAAAAGTCCCCCCACCCCAAAAAATGTAAAGTTACAAATAAAAAAGAATAAAAGAACAAAAACATTTTAAGTCCCCACCCATACATACACGCAAGCAAACATGCGTCGGGGCGCATACGTGCAAAAAAGACGATTGCGCCCATTACGCCACACATGTTACATATCGCCGCGAACGTCGCAGTGAGAGCAATAAGTCTAGAGCCATCAATCACTGATAACACTAAACTGATGAGCGGTAAAATCTTTTAAAGTGTCGCCTGTGGCCAATTTTGGGTATGGTAGTTTTCTGCGATTTTGCGGGTGCGCACAATTTTAAAGCTTGACATGTTTGGTGTCTATTTACCCGACGTGACCCCGACTTTTATATTTTACCAAAAAACTGGGTAATAATAAATGTTTCCTAACATGTACAATTTTCTGTAATTTTTCCTAATTATAGTAAAAAATTAAAACCCCAGTGGTGTTTAAATACCACCAAAAGAAAGCTTTATCTGTCCCCAAAAAATTGTATAAAATTCATTTCAGTACAGCGTTGCATGACGGAATAAACTTCAGTCAAAGTACCACAGCGCTGAATACTGAAAAATGGCCTGGCCAGGAAGGGGGTCTAAACACCTGGTCTTAATGTGGTTAAAATGTATATAATTTAGAAAAGAAATAGGCAGGTATGAAAAGGCCACCTATGCTTAAAAGAAAGTAAAGACTTAAGAAATTTGCACAAAGTTTTTTCAAATCTTTAACTATGTTGCAAAAGATGACTGATAGATCAATATTAACATAATAATGACTCTGTCACATTTATATTAATTTTATTTTTCAGCCATTTAACTTTATTTATATTCAACACTATGACTTGAACTAATATTATTTGCTAGCTTTAGGCATCATTATTTCATATACTGTTCTTTGAAAATGGTAAATCACTGCAAAATATTGCAAAATGTCAAGAAACTGCTGATTTTTCAATCAGCTTTGGCATTTATTTCCATTTATGATCCAGTTAGCCGTTAAGATTAATTTGCAGTGTGAAGGTTGATCTTTATGTGAAGCCCATGGTAACATAATCACATAATTTATAATTTTATAGATTCTTGCATCAATTCATAATGCATGCTGGTTTTCATTAGAGTTAAAGCCATAGCTATCATTTTATTTTATAGTTAGAGCTTGAGCTAGTTTCCAAATGTGGATCAAGGTAAATTAGAGCAAAATAGGTCAGTAACCCACAACAACCAATCTTTTCAGGTAAGGCAATGGGTTTAACTGGTTGCTATGGGTATTGTGTCCACTGTAGGTAATTTTCATAACTTCATTTTTTTTAAATAAGACCCATGGTCTTCTCAAAGCCATTGATGTACATTAGCATAGTCAAATACCATGTTATTGCTTGCAATGATCTATGCACTTCGAAAATGAACCCCATAACCCCACAAGTAGAGCCATAATCTAGTTGGAGTTATAGTACTTAAGAAATCAACTAGACTTCTATGTTTCAGTATCTTTTTTCTCTATTTCCTCACTTTATTCACCTTGTCATATTAAGCATTTTTTTTATGGAGAATCATGGAAATTATGCCCCTTTGTGCTTTAATGTGACTAACTCCAGAAATATCTGTTAAAACGTAATTCATTTGTGAAATATTATACCATACATAGAAAGAAAGACATTTTAAAAACATGTATAAATATACTCATATTGTCTTTTCCACAGTGCTTTTTCAGTAATATAATTTATCATGTGAAGTCCTCTTATGATAACCAATAGGTGCATGCCCATCTCCCTGAAAGTGCTTTTGCAAATTGTCCCCTTTTTCTTTTCAGAGATTGCCGGAAAAGTAAGTACATTTGCCCCCAGATTCATAAGTAATAAACTATGTTTCTTAAGGGCAACATCCCTAAATCATCTTTCAAAGTATCTGTTGTGGTTTTGCAACGTGTTATGGACAGTGTTCTTGATACAGTGAGCTGTTATATGTTCATGTATTATACTTCTCATGTGAGGTATAGGCAAATCTGTATCATGTAATCCAACAATATAGATGCTGTTTTAGAAAATGCAATTCATTAGAAAATGTATGCACAGCAATAGGGAGCAATGGGGAAGCAGCATTTAAAAGTTGGTCTATACTTTAACATTACCTTCTCTACTTTAATCATAAAATATCTAAGTCTGTTTAATAGGCCCCAGTGGGTAATAATATGGCTCCTGCTGGGATTTCACATAGCTGTAGAGACAGGTACCTGGAACACAGATATGTGAGAAGCTAGCCAGGGTCATTGAACAGTCCTGTCTGGGTGGGTGTAGGTTTACATTTTTATTATATTTGACATACTCCTGTGTAAGATGAGACTTTTGTTAACCTTTTTGGATTAATTAAAGCAGGCATAACCTGGGAAAATTAAGAAACAAAATATATTAACTAGCAAATCTATATATTCTTCTATATGAAGGTGTGATTGAATTTGAATGTTGGAGACTAGGCAAAGCATACCACAAATTTGTAAAAAGAAAATTAAATGTATAATGTATAAATGTATTAAATATAGTATATGTTTCTATTTAAGATACACATTTTACTGACAGATAAAGATCAATATTTTACTGTATTATGATGACCAAATTAACCCAAAATTGATTTCTTAGTTTTGACTGGGCAGCAGTTGGTTACTACTTACTGACTTCTTTCTGTATCTGAAATTCCAGTGGTGACATTATATTTGAGTTATCTGTGTCTTCCCCCCTTTATACAAAGTCATATTCTACATTATGTAGAATCCACTGGTGTAATCTAACACCATTATTTGTCTATGTAAGGGCTGAGGCAGATGGCCATGACTGATAATTCTGGTGGGGATTTGTTATCTATTAAGCCTAAGAGATAATTAAAAAGCTAGCATGCAAGCTGCCTCAGGTCTTCTGCAGTATCTCCTCTTTCTGTGATTGAAGATTAGACATCGCCCATCCCACAATACAATGTCTAGTGCATGAGTTGCATATCTAAAGGCCTGGACATTACACTGCTGAAGGCAAAGAGTATGCCAAGTCATATGCAAATAAGACTGTGCTATAAAAGGTATGCACTTATAGCCAGTTTCTATGTGCATGTCATTTTTGAGTGGGTCTGTACATATCATTTTTGGGAGGGTGATACATCTTCCAGTAACACATACATGTTGACAGTTTGTAATGACAGCTCTGCATGCTGGTAAATGTATTATTATTTTGGATGCTGAGCTCCAAAATAATAATATTTTGCAATAATATTTTACTCCTTTTACTTTAAAGGAGTAAAAGGTTGTTTGTACATATTTTCTTTATGTATTATGATCAGGACTAATAAATAAAGGTTTATTTTTTTCTAGGTTTCTTTTATTGTTCTCTCTTATCTCAATATCATTTATGGATATTTATGTCCATAGTATGTTATCTCATTGACCTGGAACCAGCACTTATGCATGCTTCATGCTTAGAGACATCAACATCCCTGCATTTAAAATGAAACAGTATGAATATCACCTGAGCCATAAAATATTTACAGCTTGTTAGCTCACCATATCTAGCTATAATCTGGGCACAATATGCGGTTGTCATGAACTGGGCAAACAGAATCTTACTTTATTCACTTTACCTATGTGGTATGCAATGTAGGCATTCCACATTATTCTTCTAGACACAAATGGTCAAATATTTGCTGAGTAGCATCCCATTTCACTTGAAATTTGCAGATAAACATATTAATGACAAATTATTCTGTTCTCATAAGGATACAAGAACTTTTTTTTAGCTAAGCTCTAAAATTTACTAAGTACAATTTTCATGTCCATTTTAGATTTTTTAAATATTGAGGGAGATAAATTTGCTTCCTGCTAAGACCTTTTTTATTAACCTTTTCAGCAATTTAAGCTTAATTTTAGTTGGTTTTCTATTGGATTGGCTTACACGGGTCAGCCTTCACTCCCCACATGCATCAATAAGCCTTAGCTGCCCATGAACATGCCAACAATTCACAGGATTTCCTTCCTTGGACCACTTATGGTAGGTCCAGGGCACTGCAGACTGGGATCATCCTACAAGAGGTGCAGTTTTGGAATTGCCCTGATCCAGTAGACAAGCATCACAATTTGGCCCTTGTTCAAGTCAATCAAATCCTTATGCTTGCCTATTTTTTCTGCTTCCAGCAAATCAACTTCAGGAAAACAAAAGTGTATGTGCTGCCTAATATATATCACCCAGTTCCAGATGCAATTACATAGTTACATAGTATTTGAGGTTGAATAAAGACATTAGTCCATCAAGTCCAACCTATTAGGATCTCATTCTAGGAGTACCTGTACCCCTGTATATTACGGTCCCTTAAGAAATCGTCCAAAAGTTTCTTGAACAATTCCACACAACGAGAAAATCAATTTTATTCACTTTACCTGTCAGTGGTCATAATGTTATGGCTGATTAGTGTATACTTTAGCTCATCAACATAACCTCTCCTTGTCAGTATTAATTATTTTTTATAAAGAACAGGAAATGATTGGATCCAGTCACAGTAGAACATGGAATGAGTATTCTGTCACATGAAGCAGGGAACTATAGACTTTACCTAAGTGTTTTCAAAACTTCTGTGGCAAAAAAAAACAACCTATTGACCAGAGATATTGGAAATCCAGAGCAAAGGAACATTAAAATTCACATTGTAAAGAAACATATGGGAACAGGTGTAAGTTCAGTGCAGACAAATAGGAGTATACTACGTAGTTAATTGTTGAAGAGAGGATCTTACAGGGTATGTAAATATCTGGAATTAACCAGATCTATTTTAAACACACATACTGGGAAAGAATGAGCTCTAAGTAGCTACAAACACAGAACAGATTAGATACAGGTGAAAGATAACATAATACTAGACTAACAGAACAAAACTGTAAAGGACAACATGACAGATTTGAAATGGTATGAGGAAAATATACAAGATTTCTGACATCACCGTCAATAAGTCTCAAGTCAGACACAAAAAAGAAGAAAAATTTTAAAGACTAGTTTGTCAATAAGCCTTCAAATCACTATACGTGTTTGTTTCCTGGAACTTTAAACATAAATATCTGCCTTTTTACATGACCACCTCCCCAAAGTTTTAATGCCCACTTGAAGATGTTACTGTGGAAATGGTATCTACCATCTGGTCATTGAATGAATGGGTCAAAACCACAATGACTTGCTAAACTATAAGTTTCTGTTCATGCATTTTAACAGATGTTTCAATATCTTCAACATGACCTCCCTCATCAGGCATATCCTCCTTGTTAACCCAAACCAGTTCCCACATACTGTATGCCATTATACCATAATTACCACCTGGCTCTGGGACAGAACCATCATAAAAAATTATAATATAGAAATTAACAAAAGCTGTGTTATCCCACACAGATTTGCCACAAACCCCACCACTACAATGCTAATACCCCACACATATGAAGTAAAAACAATTACAGCAAAGTCAGCTAAATACATGTATGAATTTTGGTATCACAGTTTATGACAAATGTATTACTCAATCACAGAAGAAAAGAAGCAACAGACTCCATAGACAGTCATTCAAACTTTTGATTTGGCTGCATTTCAAAAGAACGCGCCATGCAGCTTTTCAGCTCAGAAATGCACATTTCCAAATCCCATCCAATCAATTTCATTTACCACAGGTGGACTCCAATCATGGTGTAGAAACATCTCAGCAATGATCAAGAGAAATGGGAGGCACATGAACTAAATTTCAAAGGGTCTGAATGCTTATGCACATGTGATATTTCAGTTTTTCCTTTTTTTATACATTTGCAAACATTTCTAAAATTCTGTATTCACTTTGTCATTATGGGGTACTGAGTGTAGATTAATAAGAAAAAAAACAATGTAAACACCTATAGTATCAAGATGCAACATAACAAAATTAAAAAAAGTGAAGGGGGTCTGAAAACTTTCAGAATGCACCTCCACATTACCACAATTAATTCTAATCACCTACAAAGTAGGAAATGGGCTTTACGATGTTTAGAAAGTAAGTAATATTGATTTCTCCCCTATTGACTCTATAGACAGTATTTAAAGCCATGCTGGCCCTCTTCTTGGCTGTATGTATTGTAAGGTAAGCCTCTTAGACCCCTTGTTAGGCTTCCAGATATTGCAGCAAGTGCAGATTAACAATGCCGCCTGTGACCGGCGGATCTTTTCGTTTTAAACTGTGAGTGTATACTACTTGTTTTAATAAATGTCAATTCGTTACTATACTATGAGGAGTTTCCTTTTTTAATTTTCATTAATCACCGACCCATGGGACACCGCTGGGACTGCCACTGAGACCGCATTTCTATTGCCTAAAGTCAACCACAATGTGGTGAGTGCGCACCTCAGAGGGGAGAGTGTTGTGAACATGAACACAGGGTGTGAAAAAAAGGATTTTCTCAAGCACTCTTAAACACTTTTTGGATTATTGTCATTAATTAAGAAAATTTTATATTTGGACACATTATACCACTATTTTTTGTCGCAATTTTTTTTTTGTTGCACTTCCATATGGACTATTAAGTTGGGATATTTTTGATGCACTTTATGTATTATTCTTCACATTTAATGTTATTTAGTACAAGGCGTTTATATCCACAAAAAATTGTGTTAAATATTGTGGGATATATGAATATATACATAGATTGTTTGCACGTTTTCACTGAATAGAGACTCTGCACCTTATATTTTACAAGCTGCCACCAGGATAATTAAACTTGCAGTTTACTCATTAGAGGATTTTAATGCTCACTATTTAATACCCAGATAGGTACAGTCCATTGATTGGTGACCCTGAGCGCTGCACATTTACTATATACATTACTTGACCTTAGTGTTCTGAGTACAGCTGCTTTAACATTGGGTATTTAGACACATTCTTCCACTGTCCATAAGTGCACATTTTATAAACTTTAAGTGCAGATTAAGATTATGGGGAATAGGGGAAGAGGTAGAAAGGAAGGAGTGAGGAGGATGAAAATTGCAGCCTTTTGACCTTTTGCTCATGCATGTGGAATGCAAATGACTGGTTCATTGACCATGCTTGATATGGTACAGGTAGAGTTTGGTCCTGCCAGCAGCAGATGTATTAAAAATGGCCCATGCTGCTGAGCTCTATGGAATGGCCATGGGGATAGCAGTGGTCTGCACCATTTGAACAAGATGGCTGCTCCTTCCACTCCTCAAAAAATGTCCCTGCCTCTGCCTCTGGATAAAATATAGTCTAGCTGATGTTGTGCCTCTTTGTCACTTTCCTCCTCTACAATCTCTGCCATGCAGGTATGATCTACTTCCTCATCATCACCACTCTCCTCATCGCTCAAGCCCACTTGACAGTAAGCTGCAGCTGCAGGAACATCAATTACATCAATGGTAATTGCTTCTCCCTGCCTTTTGCCTCTCACTCTGTCACGGTGCTATTTTCTTCCACATTTAATAACAAGAATTCTTGTACATTCTTCGGTATCATGATACTGATTGTGTGCTAAAATAATTCAGCTGACTTCTCCATGCCTGCTTACAGGGCAATGGTGGGACTAACTGTAGAGATGAAGGAAGAAGAGGGTGCATTTGTAGCTGCTGCTGAAAATATGTTACTCTGTGCCTGGGAGGAAGAAGATGAGAAATTCTTGGCTATCCACTCCATGGCCTCCTTCATGTACTCTGACTGTACATCATGCCCACTGTTATAAAGAAAGGCAAATGTGCCCTGTTTCTTAAAGTTGAAGCCCAACCACCACATTGGCCTGCTGATACAAAACATGCTTACACCTTACTAGCTGCAGGTAAAGTACCTCTGACTCTCCCTTTAGGCCTCTAAGACATTATGAATACAGGGGGTCTCCTCTTCACAGTTATAGCAATAAGAGGATGAAGAAGGTGGTGCTTTGGTGCACATGAAAACATAGTGATGTGATTAACTAAATTGTACTGCACTAATATGTGGAGATGTTGCCAGCATTGCATGGGTAAGGACAAAGTTCACACTACTGACCCCAACTTAAAGTAAAAAATAAGTAAGAACACATGAATTTAAATGAAAAAAATTAAAACCCCAATGAAACACAAAAAAGCCCTGATCATTCTCTTATTAAAGCCCAATAAAGACCAAGCAAAATGTTACTCTTATCATCCAATCCCTCTTATTAACTCAGATATAAAGATCCTTGGAAAGTCAATGCTTTGAGACCTAATCACTAATCACCTATCCGGTGGCAAATTACCAATCCACTTTAATATCTGGAAGGTCCATCAGAATGATTATTAATTGTCCATTCCATAACTTATAATTTGTACACTTGAAGTCTGGCATTAGAGCATGGATCTCTATGGACACTAGGAAGGCATTAGACACTGTGGAATTGCCCTATCTATTTTTAGTCTTACAGACATTCAGTTTTGACCCCAAATACGTTAAATTGATACAGTTATTATAAACCACTCCGGTAACCACAATTAAAATTAATCAGAATATCTCTGACACCTTCCCTAGCTGACATCCAGCAGCCAAGTAAAGCATCAGTTTCCGCTGACTTAGCAAGCCCACACAGGTTGGAGACTCCACTGACACAAATTAATTTAAAAAAAGTGACCGGGTGACATTGGCAGTCAAGCTAAAGGTGCTCAGGCAAAAGCTGAAGCAGATATTAGTTGGAAACAGCCTTTGGTTCCTTTCTCCTTGAATCCTTTTTGCAATCCAAAAATTACCCTGAACTTTATTTTTTTCCATCTAAATTTATGAAATGTAGTCTGAATTTAACATAATTTAAGAATTGGGATCAATTCTACTCACCACATAACAACAAATTAAATGTGACTTAGTGAAAGAAAGGGAGCTAGGTGGAGCTGACCTTTCCCTTCAGCACATCATGGTGTGTGCACAAATACAACAAGCATCTAACTGACTCTCAAATAGTGGATTGGCCATAATTAACAAATTAGTATTGTACTTTGGCTCAAGCAATCAGTCTATTTCCATCTTACATGCATGCTACGGAAATTGAAATCAAAACAGGTTTTGTTATTATTTAGGTTTTGTTGAGATTTAAACAGTTCTATTATGATGTCCTTTCATATAAACATATACAAATAAAATAAACCTACAATATTTAATGAGTTGGAAGCTTGTAGTATGTAGCTGCAGTAAAGTTTAGAATCAATTAGTAGCCTGGCATTTGTCAGCTAAAAAAGGTTTAATCTTTCAAGACTGAGCAGGCAGTTAATTAACAGACCAAAGTCTATCAGCGTTATTCACAAAAGGGTGAAGAGTTTGGAGAAGGCAGGAGAAGTGAACAATCTAGGCCAAAATAGCCAATTTGGAAAAATTCTCCCATTCAGCTCACTTTCCAGTTCAGCTATGTTGTCCTAGATTGTTCACTTCTCCTGCCTTCTCCATACTCTTCACCCTTTTGTGAATAATCCCCTATATTTTGAATGACTCTAAATAAAATTAAGTCACCTAAATGACCTAGTAATAGAAAAGCAAGCATGTAACTCCTACCTAATACCCACAGGACTAGCAGTACATCTATAGGGTTTTAACTGAAATAAAACATTGCAGGAAAATAAATGTCTTGTCCTATAAACTAAATGCAATACTATACCTGTAGGTATTGCACATTAGTGAGATTATACTACATTTCCATAGTAATCTTTACCTCTCAATGTTCCACTTGCCTTATTGATTCATTAGAAAGTGTAAGTATACAATTAAGTTCAATGGAGTATGTTTCCATGGAAGAAAATCTATCATTTGAATCACCCATTTGCTTTTTTATGCAAGTGACAATTGTACAAACATTGCCTTTGCTATGTTCTGGTGTAAGGAGGCTAACTCACCCAATCTCATGGAGATGATTTAAAAATGATCTGGCCAGCTATACGCTGGCTAAATGCTGTTGGTATGGCATTCTCACCACTAGATAGAGCTGATGAGCACAGAGTCCAGTAGCAAGAATGCTGTGCAAATGGCATTTGGCTCAGCAGATGATTTATAAAGCAACCCCCATGTTTCCCAACTCTATGCAGGGCAAAGTGACAGTGACTCTGCAAAGCCCCCCAACCTACTTAAACACACCTTGTCTGCATTGCTTCTTACTCTGTCCAAGCTCCTGGGTATGAGGAATCATGTGACCTGCTTCCCCAAGACAGGGCTAGGCCTAGCAGCCAATTTCAAGGCCACTAGCATTGGCAGGTAACCAAGGGAATTATATAATTGTTCCCCTAGTTACACTGCTGCAACAAAGCGTTGTGCAAACTGTTGGCACTATTTAAATACTGTATAATATTAAAATAATAATAATAATAACAACAAGGGAGTGCAGGCAAGTAAAGTATAAGGGTGTTGGGGAGGGCATTTTACAGAGACACTTTCACTTTGCCCTGCATTGGTAAGATAAATGTGTCTGTTCAGACTCTCTAAAGATGGCCAGACATCCTGATCTGAAGATCATGTAATGGGCAGTGTCAGCACTCTTTCTTTTCTCCATCCAGGTAACTGTGTGTCTAAAGTTCCCTATGCTTTATATGATATTTGAGGATAATCACATAAAGCAGCCCTCCCAAAAAATAAATGACGAAACGCAGATCATAGGCTTGTTCCATCAAGCTGCACCATCACATAATAAGATAATGTCTCTGGATCAAAGAATGAAATGTTACAGGTATTATAAACAACTGCAATTTTTATCTTGTAATTTTGATACCTGATATACAGTTCCCAAAGCTTTTCCTCTTAATCAAAAAAGGAAACTAGAGGACAAAAGTAGCAGGAGAAAAGCTATCGGCTTGCATATAATACTGTAACAAGAGCACTGAAAAATACACTAACATCCCATGGTAAACAAATGCCATGAGGGTTTTTTTTGCCAGAAGAAACATGCAAAGAATCCGAAACATGCCAAAAAAGGAGTTGGATTACATTATCAGTGGTCTGCCAATGGCCAAAGAGTAGTGGCAAAGGGAAAGATGGTGATTGTGGGGGATGGGACAAAGTGGCAAATGTGAGCCAGGACTTGTATCACACTAGAAGGAAAGTGTTACCGAATACTTACACATTATGGCAAGACCCCACACTCAACCAGGGAAACAACGTTCTGCTTTAAAAAAAAAAAAGAAAGTTTCAGGTCTATCACTCAGATTCTAGACTAGCAATATGGATGGATATCTACATGGCTGTTGAACATACAGTTTATAAAGGTATTAGTATAATAGGAGGCCTCTACATTGGATGTATATATATTTTCAGTGCAATTAACGATGTGCAAATACAGTACATAAATACTGTTTAAGTTCACATAAAAACAAGTTCATGTTGACTTGCAATGCTTTATTCCAGTTTCTATCTAAAATTAATTTTAATCTTGAATGTATTGGTACCTCTTGCAATTATCGCTCAGTATTGCATGCATTTGTTTTTCTTTAGCAGCTGTTAATAAATCTAGTCTAATCAGCATACATTGTTGAGCCTTAATTACAGCAGTACTAAGATTGATTTTAATTATGTTTAGTAATTAAAGGGAAACCTGACATGAAAGAAACATGACTGCTGCCATTGCTCACCTCTCCTAAAAATGCTAATTGCCTGGCTATCATTCTAACGCTCTTGTATTAATACCTCAACTCATTTATCTAGAGCTATACTGATAAGGAGTTCTGTCTTTTGTATATTTGTTTAGGTCAGCAATTCAAAGTATTATGGTCAATGTATAAGTGTAAAAGTCAGGCAACTAGCATTTTAGTTGGAGGTCATCATTGGCAGCCACTGCTGTTCTCTAATGCTTTATTGCTGGTTGCAATATAATTGTCAATATTTTAATATTGTGTTTAGACTTAACTGATGCTTGGAGTAAGGGAACAAATTAGTAACATGTGTAGAGATTTATATGTGCAAAGTAAACGTGTTCACTTGAAACATCCAATGATATGCATATGTAATTTATATATTATTTTTTTTAATTCTGCGCTAATAGTTCAATATTTGAAGTGAATATTTTTGACCTCACTTCACACCTTAGTAAATAAAGTCCTTATTTGGTTTTCTTGCACTTTTTGGATTACAGAGTACCAAACTTACAGGGTTATTCACAAAAAGGTGAAGAGTTTGGAGAAGGCATGAGAAGTGAACAATTGAGGCCAAAATAGATTATTTGGAAAAATTATCCAATTCAGCTCATTTTTCAGTTCAGTTATTTTGGCCTAAATTGTTCACTTCTCCAGCCTTCTCCCAAAAGTCACACTTTTGTGAATAACCCTGTTGGTTAATATGACTCAGAAGTATTACTGTATTTATGTTAGCAACTTTTAAAAAGTGAGAAGGTAGTACAAGTGATGGTATGGTACATTTTGTGAGACATGGTAGTGTTCTAAATATGTACAATTGTATAATTATGTGTTTTTCTAAACAGAAACTGGATTATGAAAGTAAAAGGCTGTACACCTTAAAATTGGAAGTTGAGAATACACATGTGGATCCACATTTTCACTACCTTGGTCCTTTTAAAGACACTGCAACTGTCAAAATCTCAGTGGAAGATGCCAATGAGCCCCCTGTGTTTGGAAGATCTAGCTATATGTTCAAGGTGCATGAAGACATTGAATTAGGAACAATAATTGGAACTGTAATGGCAAGAGATCCTGACACCATATCAAGCCCTGTAAGGTATGTTCTGGCTAAATGGTATTTTGTGCAGAAGCATTAATGTAAAAGTCTTATAAAACTAGAGCAGTGGAAGGGAAAAATGGGTACACTATTTATTTACCTATTACATTCCCAGTCTTGCAGTACGCTATGTTTTTTCCTTGGTAAAAAGTTTTGGTTCTACATCTGAGTTTTGTCAGTCAAGCAGGAAATACTGGCATTGAGATCTATGTGGAATCTTCTATTGCACAATGTGGAGCCTACCCAAACGTTCAACCAAACCATGCACTGAGTCTCACATGGCAATGGTCTATGGCCAATGACAGCATTGAACCATGCTGCCAGTTAATAGCTACTGCTTAATATGTCCTTCCAAACCGCAAGCGCAGGGCAATTGCATTTTGAATAGTGTTGAGAGATACTATTAGTCTATTCACTAAGCTGCCGTAGGTAGCCGAGTGAATGACCAACCTGAAGTGAAGGGAGCCGAACACTGTTCGACTATTCACTTCAGGCTGGTATGGCTGATTGCAGCCATACCGCTCCCGGCCGCCAAGGAGAGAAACACTGCTTTTTCTTTTTTTTTATTCTGACATGAAGCCGTGTGATAATAGAAAAAAACAAAAAAAATGTTTGGCCATAGGAATGCATTGCTAGATTATTGGCTATTTCAATTTGCAATAGCCAATAGCAAACTAGCTATTGTACCCGCCCTCTGCTGCTGTCAATCAGTAGTGGGGACCTGATGGAGAACTGCAGCAGAGGGCGGGTGCAATGCTAGTTTGCTCTTGACTATTGCAAATTGAAATAGCCAATAATCTAGCAATGCATTCCTATGGCCAAACATTTTTTTTGTTTTTTTCTATTATCACACGGCTTCATGTCAGAATAAAAAAAAAGAAAAAGCAGTGTTTCTCTCAATAGTGAAGCCAATGCCTCCTCCTGTGACATCACAGAGGCACCTGTGCCTATAAATACCGTCTTCCTCCACATAATGGTGCTTGGTTATTGCAGAGCTTTGCATCTAGTAGTCCTTAGCCTCTGTTACCTACCTTTCGTTTGACTTCCTGGTATTTTGATCCCCGACCTTGTTACTCGACCTCGATTGTATTTCTACCTGCCCTGATCTGCTATTATGTTAAGACTATGACAATTCTGATGCATCCAAAAAATGTTCTGCATGTTAAATGTTAAAATAAAAAAAGAGTGTTGAGTCCCCAAAAAAGTCCTTTGATGTAATCCATACGTCAATCACATTGTCCAGCGATGTAGATCCTTATCATTCACTGTGGACAATGGACGCTGACTCGCCAAAAAAAACCTGACTCCCGCCATCACGACCCATCCTGATGAACACCCGCCGCAAAATGTCATGACTTGTCCTGCTCCTTTGTTGACATTCGGAAGCAGAGCTGTTATTTTGAGTGTGGGTCATGTGGGTAATTTGGGTAATTTTCAGCGAGTCAGCTGCCATCATCCATCATGATTTATCAATCATGATGGATCTACATCACTGAATGATGTGATTGAATACATCGATGGATTTTTTTCAGCTTTTTTCAAATAATGGACTTTGCACTATGGTGTTGTGTGTTTATTTACTATCTTACTGTATTTGGGGAATGAGTAGGGATAACAACTACCCCTTACTCATTCATGAGGAGGGGCACCCAGATTTCTATAAGCCCCCCTGCCCGCAGACCCCCTCAACTACCAGGTCAGGGTTGTGGGGAAGAGGCTTTTGTCCTCATCTACATGGGGATAAGGTGTTTTGCCAGGGGGTCCTGTAGTGAAATTCATGAATCTACAGCTAACATTTTATTAAAGGAGAACTATGGGGTCAGTGTTTTTCCCCATGGTTCTCCTTAGGGTAATGGGAGGACACAAACTAGCGCCCTCCCATTACCCTAAGCTCAGTATACCGTGAGCTACATACTGAGACGCCGGAGACAGCTCGGCCAGCTTCGGCTCAGTGCGGCTCAGTCGAGCCGAGGCATATGCCTTCGGCTCAACTGAGCCGCTTGGCCAAGTTCGGGAGCTGTAAGGGCTATAGTGAATAGCCCGTACAGCAGCCCTTCGGTTCTACTGAACCGAAGGGGTCCTGTGGCTGAAGGATCGGCCGAAGCTACGGCTAGATCCGTCGGCTGCTTCGTGAATAGACCCCTATGTTTTAGAAATTGCTTAAGCATCTGCAGACTGGCCACTTTAGAGAAACGACTGGTCTGCAGCCCCATTGGGAGAACATACCTTTCTGTCCTACCATGCCTGCTTTTGTGTGCACACCTGGAACACACAGAGGACATTAGACAGTTGAGAGCAGTGTCACCATGCACAGAGCCAGTGCAATCAGTTCTGTGCTTGGAGCTACTGCTCTCTGCTGTCTAATGTCCTCTGTGTGATCACTGTGATCACTGTGATGGCCAAGCCATCTCCTTCCTCTTACAGCAGAGGCAGAGTAGAGCACAGGAGCTTTTCATTTTTAACCCTTTTACCCCCCTTCTCTCCTGTATACAGTATGTTAGCTCCATTCTGTCTCTACTCTGATATGTATCATAGCCCCTTCCTCTTCTTTATCCTGCAAATTTGTACATCACCACTTTATCTCCACCTCACTCTGTGTATGACCTGTATGTAGTGCACCATTACCATATTGGAACCCCTCAATACTGGCATGTATCTTCATTTTCCAAAAAGTGTGACAAAAATCAGATCGGACCTTGCTTTTGCTTTTTCATTTGATTCCCTTGCATCCCATCTAGACAGCAAATGTTTCCAGAATTATTATGTAATATTTTCCATGTTTACCACTACAAATTAAAAGAACTCCTGAACTATGAATTTTGCTTCAAACACCCAATTACATTCAGGAGATGTTTTTATTTTTTGTTTTATTTAGATTAGAATTGGATATGTGAGATTAACCCATTCGCTTTTACTTTAGTTAATCAATCACAAAGTGTAAGCATTCAATAAGCACACTTACGTGTAAATAGCTAAGGCCTGTAAAACTGCCAGTATAGTAATTCAAATACTAGAAGATGTATATTTTACATAGAACAGATGTTTGTTTAAACAGGTGGAAAAGACAAATCTGTTCTTTTGTTTCCTCTTAACTAAATGAGCCTTTGAGAATAACACAGATTATATGAGCTGGAATAAAACCTATACATTTAAAGAAAACATAAATAGCTGAAACTCTGATTTTTGGCAACATGCTTTAACCCCTTCATGACTGAGCTTTATGTCAGTTTCTGTTCGTAAATGACTGACCCACTTTTTACATTTTTGCTGTGTGATTCTTCCATGGCAGTAATATACTTTCTTACTAAATGTACCCACACATTATTAATTATTATATCAAACATGTGTACCTAATGCCTCACTTAGTTCAAATGAACAATAAAAAATGGAAAAAGCATTAATAAAACACTTTTTTTTCACAAACTTTAATTATTATTAATTGTTAGAAATCATTTTTTAAATAATTATAGTATAAAACATATATTTATATATAATTTTTATTTTCCTACTTTTTACGCTTACTTTTTTTAACATTATTTTTTTGTCAATTTATATCAAGCGGTCACTATGACTGCTTGATAAATTAACTTTTTTAGTTGTTGGTTATTATTATGCTGCTCCAAACTTAGGGACAGCTAATAATAACCTTAGAGACTGATCCTGATCGCATGTCAGAATCAGATCTCACTAAAGGTTTCTGATCGTGCCCAGATGATCAGAAGTGATACATTTCAGGCAAAGAGATACATTGTAATATTCCTGTGCCTGAAATATATCGCACAACTTTGTAAACATCGGGCCAGTCTATCGAGCTGTCAAGACGAATAGCAGAGAGGTGACTAACTCTGCTACCTCTCTGCTAGCTTAGCTGTCAAATACTGGACTGCTATTTAGCGATTCGGTATTTGTATGTAACAGCTTCATTCTTTCATTAATGAAAGAAAGGAGCTTTTACAAAAGCTTAACTATTTCATTAATGAATGCCTCAAAATGGAGGCATTCATTAATGAGTGGTAAGCGCTGAGAATCAGCGCTTACCAGCATTACAGAGCCAAAGTGTATGTGTCAGTCATTTGGGCACCTCGTGGTGGGACATACAGTGTAGGTCTCCCATCATGAATGGGTTACAATACTTAGAATTTCATGACTGTGACCTCCCTATATTCAATTAAATGCTGCATTCTGCATATTGACAATTTTTGTGTGACAACTGAATACTGAGAAATATGTAATTGAAGTCTGTTTACAAAAAGCGTAAAGATTATTCACATTGCAAAGTGAGTGTTCACTTGTCCTAATAAATATAGTGAAGATGTGCGTGTGATCACATGCAAGCAAAAATACAGCTTTTTAAAAAAGTTTCCTGGAACATAATTGAAACAAATTTGTTTACGAACAGACACCCCATTTGCCTTTAGTAAATCAACCTCAGAAGATATTTAACTCAACAGAAAATATATTGCCCATTCTTGCTTACAGTATATAAAAATCCAATCAATAAGGCAAAAACACTTAAAGTGGACCTTTACCCCCTTTTACTCGAAATCACATCAGCATGCAGCTCTGCATGCTGATTTAAAATCATCTTACATTCATTAGCTAAACACACTTGTTTTTTAGTTACTTACACATAGAGTTCATCTACTTCCTGGTACAGTTTTGGCACAAATGATGTATGTGTCAAAGCTTTGTATCTAGGGAATGTTGTAACAGCAGATCATTGCTGGGGGGAAATCTCATCTGATCATGAGATCTCAGGGAAAGGCATTTTTCTCCCCTGAGCTGTTGTGCATGGTCATATGTGCATGTCACATGTGTCAGAGATCAAAGAAATAAATGGAGATCTAGTAACCTGCCCTAAGTAAACATGGCAACTGTCAGAAGACTGGGAAAGAAAAGAGAAATAAGGTATGCAAAGAGTACAAAGCCAGCAATTATCTACAAGTACTGTATATGTTTGTAGATTGTCATTACTAAACATTTCTAAAGATGTGTTTGTTGTTATTTTAAAGATATGGGTAAAGGTCCATTTTAACATCAAGGCTAACAGGAAAAATTATGCTAGTTATAGCTGAGCTGTAAACATCTAATTAACATAATATTACATTAAGGGATGTGCTAACCATCAGTTCAAGACAGCAAGTTGAACACAGCACACGGAGGGGATTACACAGATAAAGATACCGTTGGTAGAGGGCAAGGTGAAAACCCACCAATAAAGATGTGGCCATAGTGAAAGAAGCTTTTTGGGGGGAAGGCTCTCACTGCACAGAAGCCAGCGTTCAAAAAGTCATGCATCTGCCCATAGCTCCTTTTAATCAACTCCACCTGGCCTACCCCCTCTAGCACTCAAAAGATTACTCTCCTTTCACTTTGTTATTGCATGGCCAGATTATGACTGACAAAAATGCTTCCAGATAGTCAAGAACCCCTTTCTCTAGGGTACAAAGACCTATTCAGGGACTTTATTGGTTTAAAACATAATCATTTCTTGGGAAAAGATAATGTTTTACTTTTTCTCTCTCTGCTCTCAAATTTTTGTTCTAGTTTAAGGGACAGAGTCATTGCCATCTGTGTACATTCATCATCTATTAGACTAGAAAAAAACAGACAATATGTATAAGAAGAAATTGAAGTCTCTGTCCTCATTTTTTTGACATAAGCCAACAGCTGACTGACTGACTATCCCCACAGCAAACAAGGAGTCAGTTACAATAACAAAAAAACTGAATAATACATGACATGTATGCTTAGATCATACTGTATGTAAAGGTTAATTTATCAAAGCTATGACAGTGAAGCTTTTCTTTTTTTTATATATTTTCTTTTTTCCTTATCTTATATTACTTTTTCCTATTTATGAGGGACTGTTTCAGATCAGAAATTTAGTATGGCATAGAATGCTTATTTGACAACACTCACAATTGCACATTTTACTAATGTAAAATGATAAGATGTCGCTATGTGTTGTCTATAAATACTTAAAGTGTAATTATAATAATATTAAAATATCTCCCATTTTTTTCCTACAAGGTTTTCTCTGGATCGCCACACTGACCTTGACAGAATTTTTAATATACACTCAGGAAATGGATCAATTTATACTGCAAAACCCTTGGACCGTGAAATATCCCAGTGGCATAATCTTAGCATCATAGCTACGGAAATTAGTAAGCTATTTCATAATCATACTTGTTTACTGTGTATTCTTCACTGCACTACCATCAATTGCTTTAATCGCTGAAATCCTATTCTGTGACCATAATATCTTTTAAAAATTATGTGCTTCAAATGAAGGACTTATTTATACATTCAGACAGAGTATGTACAGAAATTCAGTATTTCCCTCAGGTCACACTTTGATTCTCTCTGATTGTCAGTGCTATACTCTCCTTACAAAGCCTTTTATTTTCATCCAATTTGTAAATGGCATACATGTAACCTGTGGGACAAGGACCTATATGTTTTATCGTCTAAAATGTTATTTTAATTCTTCTTTGCCCTAATGCACATTATATTGCAGGTTTACATTGTTGATCTATATGTGTATGTTAGTAAAGCAGTGCTATTATCCTTCTTTTAAGAAAAAATACTGTCATCACAAAGCCACTTTACAAATAGTTTTCTTAAAATGTGAATGATTTATGAATGAAAGAGCAACTTCTGTAGTGCAATATAGTAATGTATATACAAAGTAAAATATAAAAAGCTTCAGCGTTATCTGTATTGTTATTCAGAGGTCAGCAGTTCTGATTTGCATTTTCTTCCAGGGACATATAACAATTGTATTTGTGTTTTCAAGAAACAAAACCAAAGGGGACATATTTAATAATATTTTGATTTAACAAAAGAGATACAAGCCCACACTAGCCCTAGCTCTATAAAAGAAAATCTGTGAGTGGCTCCCTCACTATTGATATCAGCTAATTGACATTGACCTGAGTTTCAAGAGAAGTGGTTCCAAACATTTTTTTTAAATTGACCAATCCATGCAAACCAGGCAGATAAGTGAAAGGAAGGAATGTGTTACAAAGCAGAACATTGAATAGACAGGTGAACATGTGAAAATGTAAACATTAGATATATTGTAATATACTGTAGAATATATATACAGTGTGTATATATACAGTGTGTATATATACAGTGTGTATATATATATATATATATATATATATTTTAT
>NW_017307123.1:89053-91648 GCF_000935625.1 Nanorana parkeri
TATATATATATATATACATTTACTTGAGAGCTCTATTTGCTGTAATTCCTTCTGCACACATGTAATAACCCATATATCAAAAAATAGTGGAAACTGTGCTTTTGAACAAAAACAAGCAAAGACAAGAAATGAACTGTACTGCTACATAAAATAATAATATCCCTGAAATCACTAAGGTGGGTAGTGTCTTCACTGTAACATATATAATTGGCATATCTAAAGACTAGTCAGAGCAAATGGCACGTTACCTCTGATATATCTTTATGAAGTAGTAGTCACAATGGAAGTTAAGCTATACTACCCATGTTGCCCGAATACATCTGCTGTTGCTGACATTTTTTTATGCTTTATGGAAGTGGAGCTGTCAGCTGTTTCAACACTATTGCTGGCTTTTATTGTGTATATTTCAATGAGTGTTCTGTTCATAATCATTTAATTTTACGTGGTGTTGTGTTCAATATTTCAATTACAGAGCTGCTTTCATTGTGATGAGAAAATGCCAGATTATTTATTGGACATTCATTCACAGAGCATAAAGAGGAAAACGTGCAGCTCAAATTTCGATTGTTTTTACAGTATCATACAAAAATGCCTAAATGACGATGTTATGTTTCCATAGTTTAGTTTTCCAAAGCAATTTTTAAAAAAAAGTATATAATAGTAAAAACAGAGCAAACCTTCCTCTGAATTGGCTTTTTTAAAAGCTTAATGTTAATGCACCTTAACAAACACAGACTGTTTAGTATATTCAACCACCAGTCTTTGTTTAGTGGGCAAGCAGAAGATCAATATGCAATTATAACAGAACTAGATCCCTAAAATAATAAAACAATTATAGGTATGATGTACACATATAACATTTAGATTTACATAGAAAATACAGTTACATATTTTGCCTTTAAAAATAAATATTTTAGTAAATGTATATACTGTATGCGTATGCAAATACATTTTGACCATATTTATGATATACAGGAGCAGCATAAATGAGGTTCATAGTTCAAATAAATTATCTTCTTACATGTTACTTTCTCAGTTAGAACATTTCTTGCCATGTCCTGACATTTGTTATCAACATTTTTTAATCCTCTTTGCCATATATCATTTGTGGCATGATTTTAGCTCTTGTATTAGTCAATTCCAGATGAGCTTCCCAGCACAATAATCAACTCACAATGAATATCTTTTCAACAAAAGTATTTACTAAATTTGTTCTATTTATGGCTAAACTGGACTTTGCAAAAATTACATCTGCTACATCTGCTGAAAATAATTTAAAATATAAACTCATTGGTAAGTAATTGTCTTTCTTCAAAAGCATTATAACATATAATTTGTGAAATACTTGATAACTGAATTCCTACTGAGTAACCAGAAACACATTACCTTCAACAGATGATACAATGGGTCCCCAGGGTAGTGTAAGCAATTCTAGGTACTATGGAGATTTACAGGCTAGCTTCCTTTTCTCCAGACATTACTTTACACTATTGAGAGGATTGTGGATAGGAAATGGTGGCTTAAGTAGCAGTGGGTAGGTATTAATGCATATTTTATATCTGAAGATGCTCAGATAGCATAATTTGACCTGGCCCCAGAGGTGGCTACGGCTCATGAAAGCCTGAAGACAGAGATCCTTCATTGGCTAGGTGAGACTACTGTAATACGGTGCACCACGTTCATGCAAGGGCCCATCATCCACAAAAGTCAACCTATGCCCCAATGGGTGAACTGGTCCATCTTCTAAAGAAATGGGTCCATTCCGAGCTGTTGACAGTGATCCAGGTCAGAGAATGCAAAACTATAATCTGTTCCCTATATTGCTGTCATAGAAATTACAGCAATGGGTTGGTTGCACTGATTTCAAAACCACAGAAGAGCAGTGACAGGTGTGGAAAGCTACTTCATTACTGAGGACCACCTATTCAGTATGTTGGAAACCACTGTCACCTGTGTCACCAAGAGCCAGCCAAATAACCTAAGGCAAGTGCTTCCCTAAGCCAGAAGTCACATGGTGCCAGATCTGGTGACCTAGGTGGATGAGGACACACATAATGTTTTTATTTGACAGAAATTACAGTACCAGAAGCGAAGTGTGACATGGAGCGTTGTCATAACAAATGATGAAACCGTTTGCCCATTTCTCAGACCATTTTCTATGCATATAATTTTTTTAATGCTCTAATAACCCCTTATTCTATTGAAAGTTCACACAGGGGTCTATCCACCAAGCTGCCGAGGGCAGCCGAGTGAATGACCGATCTGAAGTGAGCCGAACACTGTTCGGCTATTCACTTCAGGCTGGATCAGCTGATTTCAGCCGTACATCGGCTGAAATCAGCCGTACATCGGCTTGCTTCGAGTGGCTTTGGGTCGACCCGACCCAAAGTGCAGAAGGAGTTCGACTCAGCCGATCCAACATCTGGATCGGCTGAGCCGAACCTCCGGCAGGCTTCTCACTGCTGTTCGGGCTATTCTTAAAAATGCCGAACAGCAGTGAGTGAATAGCCGAATGCCGCAGAGCGGCATTCGGCTCGGCTGTTCTGCTCGGTCCCTCAGAGGGACCGAGCAGAACAGAAAAAGAGTGAATAAAGT
>NW_017307123.1:93556-103193 GCF_000935625.1 Nanorana parkeri
GCTGGCTCCACCCAGCTGTCAGAAGCAGGCTGTCGGCTGGCCAATGGCCGGCCGCTCGGCCATCTTCGGCTTTCAGCACGGCTCAGCCGAGCCGATGCATATTCGTTCGGCTCGGCTGAGCCGCTCGGCCATGATCGGGAGCTGTACGGGCTATTGTGAATAGCCCGTACAGCACCCGTTCCTTTCTACTGAACCGAAGGGGTCCTGGAGCCGAAGATAGCCGAAGGATCAGCCGAAGATACGGCCAGATCCTTCGGCAGCTTCGTGAATATACCCCATAGTGTTCCTGGGTACAGGGTAGTTTTCATTGGGTTTTTGATGTTGAAGGATATCCTGATATCTCCTCGTCTTCAACCAACCGATTCACAACCATTATGAAATAGCTTGTACCACTTGGGAACTATCTTCATGGTCACTGCAGCATCACCACAAACCAATTTTAACATTTTGTTTGTTTATTTAGCACTTTTTTGCAGTTTGAAACACAATTTCTTATTAATGTGTTGTTCGTGATCCATGATTTAGGGCACATTTTAAAACACACTTTCTTTCAACCATAGCTCATAACCAACTTACTGCATCAAACAAGTTGAAACTTGTCACACACTGTTACTAAGGTTCGATGCACCACTTCTCATATTGGACACCCCTGCCTTTCCATTGGATAGCATTCCCTGCATTCCCTGCATTCCCTGTATTTTTTCACATACCTCATAATCACCTTGGTTGAGGTGGGCCTAGTAAAACCTAATAAACTGCAGGGCCATAGCATCTGGGTTGTCTGTAATAAAGGTGACAATTGCAGGTGCCCCAAGACCTTGGTGATTCTGGAAATGACTGTTGGGGAAACGATCCATGAAGCTGTCCCTGGATTACTACATAAAGTGATCATTGGAAGGAACTTTCCTTTTGTTTTAGAAATTCTGAGAGGGTGCTTTATTTGTGTTGCCCCTGAAACCAAGGGTTTGGAGGGATCTTGCAACCTTTCACTACATATTTAGATGCTGAGATCGGGTTGCATAATCCACCTAGTTGGCAGGAGTGTAATGATGTCAAAAAACTTGTTTCACTTGATAGGATGACCATACCCCCAAACCTTAGTTGCAAAGTACAGAGGTACCCCCTGCCCATTTTGAAGCGCCTTTTGAAAGGATTGTATTCAATTTGATCAGACCCCTGGTAAGGTCTACTTGGTGCCTCCAGTATATTTTTGTTATCTTAACTTAAGTGACTCGCTATGCAGAAGCAATCCCTTTGTGAAACACCCCTGAAAAAAGCATCACTAAAGAACTATTGCATGTATTCACCAACATAGGATTAGAAACATATATTCTTACTGATAAAGGGACACCCTTTATGTCAAAAGTGATAAAGCAGATATGTACATGGCTGAAAATTAAACAGTTAAGAGCCCCTGGGTATCGCCCATAAACTGACACATTTGTGGTGAGGTTTAACAAAATGATAAAAGGTATGTTGTTTAATCGCTTGCCATCTGCCCGAAAAAAAATGGCCGGCCGACAGACTCACATGGGCGGGTTGCCATAAATAGACGGCTTTTTTTCCTGCCTGCGCGCCCCCCTATCGCGCATACAAAGGCAGAAAAAACCTGTCCTTTGTACACAGCCATTACCGACTGTTTCACATACAAGCGATCAGCGCCTCTCTAGCCTGACGATCACTTTTATGTCCTGCCTGTGTGCCCCTCTCCCCCTCCTCGAGTGCCGCCGCCGCCCGCCCCTCCTGCACCCTTACCTTTAATCCCGAGATCCTCTGCCCAGTCTGTGGCCGGGGACAAGCTCGGGAGGGTGTCAGGAGGAAGATGGGAGGGAGATCATCATCTTCCTCCTTGCTGAACTCCCTGCGTACTCTGAATGCGGAAGTAATGTGTATTACATTACTTCTGCATTCACCTGTCAGTCCTCTGGCTGCTATAGCCAGAGAGATCTCTGCTTCATCAGCTTCTTTGGGGGTACCTAGGGGACATTAGGGGTCTTAGAGACTCTTGATGTCTCCATAAAGAGGACCTGTCAGTGTACCTGTGCTATCACATAGGGGGATTATTATAACCCTATGTGATAGCAATGACATTAAGTGTAAAAAAAAGTAAAAAAAAACAATAAAAGTCACATACATATAAAAGTTAAAAAAGTAAAAAAAAAGTAAACTC
Organism: Nanorana parkeri; assembly: GCF_000935625.1. Lineage (NCBI taxonomy): Eukaryota > Metazoa > Chordata > Amphibia > Anura > Dicroglossidae > Nanorana > Nanorana parkeri. The sequence goes on from NW_017307123.1 coordinate 95,727, forward strand.
CCCCCAAAGTCCCCACCCCCACGTTTATGCACATATAAACGTAAATATGCGTCAGATGCGCCAGCGCAGGAAAACGACAATTGCGCTACACATGTTACATATCGCCACAAACGTCGGAGTGAGAGCAATAATTTTAGTTCCATCAATCACTGATAACACTAAACTGATGAGCGGTAAACACTTTTAAAGCGTTGCCTATGGCCAATTCGGGGTATTGTAGTTTTTTTTAGGTTTCGTGCGCACACGCAATTTTAAGGCTCGACATGTTTGGTGTCTTTTTACCCGATGTGACCCCGCCTTTTATATTTTACCAAAAAATTGGGTAATAATAAATGTTTTATAATTTAATATAGGGGAAACATTTATTTTTATTTTTTTGGTAATTTTTCCCTACGGTGTTAAAAAATAAAAACCCCAGTGGTGATTAAATGCCACCAAAAGAAAACTCTATCTGTCCACAAAAAAAGGCATTCATTTCAGAACGGTGTTGCAAAATATATACTCCTACAATGATCTATTTTACAAATGTTGACTTACGGAAAGCTACATGTAAGACATTCCTGCTTCAGCACCTTTTCTGTCTTAGATGGCCTGAACCCTCCTGGTTCTGACTTGAATCTGTGAATGTTTAAGCATAGGATGGCATAAAATTCATTTTTGGTCATGCCTTTTACAAAGAATGGTTTTGTATAAACCAGAGAGGTAGCAATAGATAAAAACCTTCATTTTGTTCTCCTACATGATTATAGACATGTGTACATGTTTTCTGTACTGATGCTGTCCCCATGTCAGACTGCTCTATTAGAGCTGACTCTGGCTAAAACATGTGATGTTAAGTGTTCTATGCTTGGCTGTCTTTCCTGTGTGGATATACTGTATCTTTACAATTGCATAGCTATAGGGACTCTTGTAAGCAGGCTCAAAACTTGACTTCAGCTTTTGTCTAAAAAACTTTTCCGTTTAAAGGCTCTATAAATTCTCTTTGCTTCTTAAGTGGCAGGTCTGTGAATGACTGGATTTTATCTGACCTTTCATAAAGATTACCAAGGGGATTCTGTTCACCTTTTCACTAATGCTGTTTTGATAGCTTCCAACTCTGCATTTTCTGCTGAGTATAATTCTTGTAATCTCTGTTTAGCATCATTGCCTTTAAGATGCCAGAGAGCATAACCAAATAAACCTCCCCCCGAACAATCTTTAGTGGCATCAACAAACACTGGTTCAAATCCTTCCCTTGCTTCTGTTCTGAAAATTAGTTAAAAAAATGTCAGCAGCTTTTGTACAAACTTGCTTGCATGCTTTAATGTGAGATCTATCTGATCCTTTTTAGATAATAAACTCTGATTTACTGAGAAGATCTTTCATGAAATCCTCCCGAACCATATTTCCTCAAGAAAACATGTTGGTGAGGAGTCAGGTGTCCTTAAACTAATTTTATTGGATCTCAAAATATTTATGTTGCTTTGACTGCATAGTAAATTCCTAAAAGGTTGTCTGGCATGTGACTCTAGTCTTTCATCTTAGATGGTAAAAGTCTAGAAAAATAGCCTAATCAAATCAATTTCAGAGTTAAATGTTCCTCTTCAGTTTCTCATCAAAAGTTTATCCACATGCTGGAAACTACAGTCTGGTCCAAAAACCTTAAAGGAGAACTATGAGATGAGTGCTTTTCACTCACCTCATAGTTCTAGCCGACCTGTGACAATGAGACTGTCAATGATACTAGATCGGGAGGTGAGCGAACACATACCGGGTTTGCTCACCTCTCGATCCTGTCACGGCTCTCTGCCGTGACAGGGGGAGGGGCTGGATTCCCCTCTCCCCGCTCCAATCTGCCAGCGCTGACTGGCGGAATGGACGGAAATATACTGTTGTCAGCAGCAGGGGCGCCAGAGGCATTACAGGGTCTACTAAGCTCTGCTGAGCTTCCAGAACAGCTTAGCTCACAACAGGGAAATCCCTGCTATCATCCCTGCTCAATGCCCGATGGTGTGGGACTTAAAGCAGCGGTGGGTTCATGGACATGACATGCAGGCTGTACCCACAGCAGGTAAGTCCTTACAGTGTGTGTGAAGTATTTTTTTTAATTATGAGTATTTCACAGTAATGTGACCCCCTTTGTCTAATCTATAGAATTAGAAAACAAGGGGTTGTTCTGGCACAGTAATTTTAACTTGCTTGATGAATACCATCTGTAAAACCTTCAATGTGACTTAAACATATAGGATTACAACTTTCTAAACATATCCAGAAAAATGTATAATTTCACATATACTCCATATAGTTTGTCTGTGATTTTCCAAACCTGGAAGAATAAAATTATGACAGATCACTTAGGATCCTTCTCATTCATCCCTATATATGTAATACCCTATAAACATGACTAACTTTGTTAAGAAAGCTGATAAATACATTTAATCTAACAATATGCTGCACAAACTACCTAAAAAGCAGTTTTTAAGTTGAAAAGTGAACAGCCTATTTGCCTTTAGCAAATCAATCCTATGGTGTCAGCGACACTGTCCCTAAGAATCATACTGTTCCATAACACCACATACAGCTTAAAGGCATATCCTAAGTATACAATGGTAAGTGATTTTGTTTTTTCCCATGTTGCCCTCAAAGAAACTTTAACAGGAGGACCCTCCCCCTACTGCATGGTATTTTTAAAAATATTTTTAGGATTGGTACTTGTCCCCTATGGCAATGACTAGATCCCTATGCCAGTTGTTTTACAATCCCTTGCGTATTAGCCTTAAATGGGGTTCAGATTAAAGTTTGAAAGTTTTAAGCTTTACTTTGATGAAAAACCTGCGATCTGAACCCAGGCAGATTTGCTTATCCTTAGTGGACAAAACGGTGTGAACCAAGTCTTAATTAACAATAATAGCTCAAAAAAGCCATATGGTTTTTATTTCTAATATGTAACCTGAAACAACATTAACTTTACCCCAGCTTGGATGTTCACCAGAGGTGGATCTGATTTAGGTACTGGTATGGAAATAAATACATCTGTGCAACTTTAGGGGTCAATTAATATTGATCCAGAAATGTATAATAAGAACCGTACAACTGTGTTAAACTATCTTGCTATTACTGCTGCAGCTAACTTAGCTTATAGTGTAAATTGGAGACAAGAGCACACTTTCTTTTATGAGTCACAGGTGCAAAATGGCATTTCTGCACCATGTCAACAGGAATGCTAGTTTGTTGACTTCTACCACATATACCATTAGATGCTTTGGAAAGTGAGATCCAAGTGTTTGTGTAATCATGCAATACAGAAGATTTTGCAAACAGATGAGGTAACTGCAAGACAATCTGTGTGTGTGGAATTCATGCAATATTTTGTTACTCATCATATGAATTTTAAAAAACATCCAATGATCTGAAAAGTCAGTGCTCTAAACAGAAAGGAGGGACACACAATAAAACAATGTTTTGTACTTATTGCTGGATTCAGGGAACTTTAAATCACAATGGCCTTATTAAGTCAAGAACCCAAAATTAAATTAACATAATTTCATAGTAGTCATTATCTTTTCGTAATAATTAAGTGAAAAACAACCTGGCTTATAGAATCACTTAAACAGTGGAAAGGTTTTTAATCAGATTATTATTATGGAACAAGATTACTTTACCTTCAATTAAAGCCATCTATTCCATTTCAATATGCTGGCAGGAAAATGTATCTATAATGTTAATTTTTGTAGTTGCCCTGAATTTGGTAAACAATGTGTATCAACGTTGCACTTTGTAAAGTATTTTAATTTTTTAATGGAACAGTTTTGCTGACAAAAATAGCTTGGCTAATATTTTTATATTTACTTTGGGGGCATGCCAAAACAAGAGGTTAACAGCTTGCCGTAAATATCAGACATAAACAGTAGAATTACTGTAAGAAGACAATATTATTCACTGATCAGTTTTAATGTAACCTTTTTGCATCTCAACAAGTCTATGGAAGGCAAAGTTGGAAATTTTTCCTTTAAATGTCATAGGCTTAAGGTGTCACGACTGCTTTAGTGGCAATTGGGATTCACAACTGCGGAGTTTAGCACGCGTTTGGTGGTTGGAGACGGCTTCTCAGGTTCGAGTCCCAGGCGTCACTCCCAATCTTAAACGGGGAGTTTGGGACTCTAGCATCACAACCGTATGTAACCAAAAAGAAATGCAGAGCTATTGCATCATAGCCTAATATCAATAAATGAGATTGGATGATATGGTTTGTAGTAATATAGGTAGTAAACTGATAATAAATCTCCGATGTACCAGGGAGTTCCCCTTTAAGGACAGTTCAGGTAATCAATACAGTCTATGGTTTTAGTTTTCCCCTGGGGGATACTTGCGTTTGGGAGCTTCTGGTCTGTAACCAAGCAGCAGGTCCTTCTGATGGTCTAGGAGGGGTCCTTCCCAGGCAGGGTAGATTGAGGCAGAGATTGTCCAGAGGGATTCCTTCCAAGGCAGGGTAAATAGGGAGATTGTAGGGTTCAGAGTCAATGAGGCAGCAGGCGTTCTGACTTCAATAGTTGAACGCCATACTGCCTCAGCTGGGGCTTTAAATAGCCCAGGAGTGAGGGAGGAGTCAATTGCCGTGACGACCGGCTTCCGCGTTCCACCGTGGAACGCAGGCCGCTCGCACCGCAATCCGGAAGTCGAGCGGCTTCCGCGTTCCACCGTGGAACGCAATTTGTCCGTCCCTGCATGTGGGGAGACCCGAGCGGTCTGAACCCTCGGAACTCGTTACATAAGGTGCCCACACACCTTGCGATAATCGTACGATAATCGCAGGAAATCCCGCGATCGTACGATTATCACAAGGTGTGTGGATGGCGTGCAACCGTTTCTACTGTACAATAGCATGACTTTTATCTTAGGAACATGTTTGAAAACCCGCGGAGAGTTGTACGATTGTCGGCGGGTGTGTGGCATGTTCGTAAGATAAATGCCGCATTGGCCAGTGTGCGCAAGCGCACACTGCCTGTTCAGCATTGCGGTCATCCGAAACCCGCCCCCTTAGTGGGGCGGGCTTGCAATTATCGCAAGTATGATCTGCCTGTCCAAGATGGGCAGATCGTAAGTTTTTTAAATTACCTTACAACCATCACAAGACAAAAGTCTTGCGATGGTTGTAAGGTCTGTGGCCAGTTTTAGAGAGTGAGTGATTTGCTTCACTGTGCATGTACACAGATTGTGTTCAGCTGCTTAGATCATTGGTGATATCGGAACATAGCGTGGAATAGAAATTTCAAGTTGTAGCAACTAATGCATATAAAAGCAGTACAGATAAAACTTTCCTAGTGGAATTTAGTTGTATTTAGGAGGTGCTTGGACAACTCTGAAGCACAGTATTGTCTGTATTTAAATTGTTGGCAAATATGTAGTGGTGTTACAACAGTGGTTGCAACAATTGCAGCTGGAGATTGGTCCGCTGTTGGTTTAGTGATCCATGATGTCATGGTGTTTTGCCATGGAGGAATATTTTGTAACACTTTTTTAAAGTTTTATAGAACAATTGTAAGTGATGCTGGAAGGCATAAAAGGGCAGTAAAAATGATGTTGGATTTTCAGAGCATTATGGATTAAGTAAATAGACAGCACAATGGTGGCTGCATGCCTTATTGTTCCTTCTGTTTGACTGAAACTTCAGACTGAGCCATAAGATAAGATATATGATATTGCAATAGTTACTCCTAATATGAAAACATATATTAATATTCAATATTTCATCTTTACCTGGCAGACTTTTTTTAGTTATGATCATAATAATGAATGAAATGATGTGGAAAAACCTAAAGACATTCCCTTTGAAGGTTCCTTTCAGGATATGAATATAGGATCTGCATTTGCTAGCTTGTTTTTGAAAATGCAAGCTTCTGTGCTTTACTTGATGAATTAGTGCTTTTACATGAAGGAAACATGCATTCAAAATTGCAGCATTGCAGCATTACCCTAAGGGATTATATACATGGGTGCTTCTGTCAAACACTTGATTTTACATTCCACTGTAGCCCTGCACAAGCTTGTGCATCTGAAAACAAATTGCAGCAAAAGGATGTGTTTGACCTGCTTTGTCTGCAACAAAAATGCAACTCAATAAGATAATATAACAATAAGATAATAAAACCTGCTACATCCAGATAAATGTAACACAAAGTAGGTCAAACACATCCCAGAACTGTTATGCAGACTCTATGGGAATCTTGTGACCTGCATTTGAGCTATGTTTAAGAATAAAATCTAATGCAGGAAATCCATGCCCATTTATAAAGATTAAAGGAAATTTCCACCTTTGTAAGTGATTTGTGTTTTTTGTGGTAATGTAGAGGTGCGGTGGCATTCCGCCTGTTGGGGGGCCCAGAGAGGAAGTATAGGGCCCAAAAGCTTCCTCATGCTGTCCCCCCTCTAGATAGTGCCGCTCCCTCCCCTTCTGCTCTGCATGTATGGGTGGCTTTGCGGGGATAGAGAGGCTGTGCCTGTCACTTATCTGCCTGGCAGAGCCCCTACCGACACAGCAGGCACCGCCAGGCAGCATATTCTTCAGCTGGGAGAGGAACCTCTCCACTCAGCCCCGCCCCCTGGTCACCAAAGATGAAGAAGCTGAGCTGCTGTAGGAGTCAGGTAAGGCCAGTGTAGGGGAAGGGGGGACACGGAGGGGGTAAGAAGCTGTTATTATTATTACTTACATTATAATGTATTGCTGGGACTTGTAGTCCTGCATAGCTGGTGGTATTTTGCATTGCTGTATAATGATTATACAGCATTGCAGAATACCACCAACTATGCAGGACTACAAGTCCCAGCAATGCATTATATTATTAAGTTGGGATGCACCAGTGCCAATACTGGGTTTTTTCACACGTACTTGTGAAAATGCCCCATAATACACGCAGGCAAAATTATCAGGGTCGCAGCGGTCGCATTTGCGACCGGGCCCTGGTGTTTGGCCAGTTGGGGGGAGCCCAGAGAGAAAGAAGAGGGTCCGCCAAACATAGCTGCCTCATGCTGCCCGCTGTGTTTTTGACACTTGTGGACTGCAGTTAAGTTAAGACAGAGCGATGGTGAAGACGCTGTAGTGGGGGGGGGTGTCCAGTCAAACTCCATTTGCATGCACTATTTTTTCTGACTGCAACAGAACGCAGGCATTGATTTGACATGCGTCCTGGTGCAGGCAATTGCACTGTGGTGCCATAGACTTTACATAGTTACATAGTTACATAGTATTTGAGGTTGAATAAAGACATTAGTCCATCAAGTCCAACCTATTAGGATCTCATTCTAGGAGTACCTGTACCCCTGTATATTACGGTCCCTTAAGAAATCGTCCAAAAGTTTCTTGAACAATTCCACATTCTTTGCTGAAATCACTGTCTGTGGCAGTGAGTTCCAGACCCTAACTGATCTTACTGTGAAGAACCCCCTTCGCCCCTTGTGCTGGAATTTTTTTTCCACCAATTTTAGGTGGTG
>NW_017307123.1:104284-123766 GCF_000935625.1 Nanorana parkeri
GTAGCTCTGGTCCTCCATACCCCTAATTAGTTTGGTTGCCCTCCGCTGGACTTTTTCCAACTCAAGGACATCTTTTCTTAGTACTGGTGACCAGAACTGGACCGCGTACTCCAGATGAGGTCGAACCAATGATCTATAAAGTGGCAAAATTATAGACTTGTCCCTGCAATACATCCCCTTTTTAATACAGGACAAGACCCTGCTAGCTTTGTTTACAGCAGCCTGGCACTGCAAACTACCTTTCAGTTTGTGGTCTACAATGACCCCCAAATCCTTCTCCATTTCTGACTTCCCCAGCGGCATACCCATAATTGTATAACCCATTTGTTTATTTTTAATTCCAAAGTGCATTACTTTGCATTTATCGACATTAAACCTCATCTGCCACATTAATGCCCACTCCCCTATTTTATCCAGGTCCTCCTGTAATGTTATAGTGTCTAAGTCCGTGTCTATTACCCTCCCTATTTTGGTGTCATCCGCAAACACGGAAATATCGCTGTTAACACCCTCCCCGATGTCATTAATAAATAAGTTGAACAATATGGGACCCAGCACAGAACCCTGAGGCACACCGCTCATTACACTAGCCCAGTCTGAAAAGGTGCCATTTACAGATACCCTCTGGACACGTTCCCGTAGCCAGTTCTCTATCCACGTACACACCACCTCATCTATGCCCATAGCCCTCAGCTTGTGTAGCAAGCGTTTGTGTGGTACCGTATCAAAAGCCTTGATGCACTTTAATGCACTGCCACGCCTCCTCCCACCCCAGAACGCAGTGAGCTGGCCGGGATGGGATCCAGTGTGTTCCAGCACTAAATCAGGCCAGAACACACTGGAGCTTGTGTGTACTAGCCCTGAAAGTCATAACATACATACTGTTTATTTAATAGAAAAAAAGGTATCAAAATCATGTTTTTTTGAGGGGGCCTTAATGGTTTCTTGCACCGGGGCCCTGAGGTTTCTAGTTACACCTCTGCCCCTCCTCATGAAATATCAAACACTCAGCTCTGAGAAGACTATGAGAGAGCAGAGATGAGTCATCACAACACTTCATAGCTCTGTGAGTCCCCTGCACTTGTGTTTCTAGACCTTCTCTCTGCCACTGTGTTCTGTGTGTCTCCTGCACTTCTTGTGCCAGTAGACCTTCTCTCTGTCACTGGGTTCTGTGTGTCTGTCTGTGAGGAAGATTTCCTGCACTTGTGTCTGTAGACCTTCTCTCTGTCACTGTGTGTCTGTGTGTTTCCTGCACTTGTTGTGTCTGTAGACCATCTCTCTGTCACGGTGTTCTGTGTGTCTCCTGCACTTGTTGTGTCTGTAGATCTTCTCTCTGTCACTGTGTTCTGTGTCTGTGTGTGAGGAAGATCTGCTGAACTTGTTGTGTCTGTAGACCTTTTCTCTGTCACGGTGTTCTGCGTGTTATGAAGATCTCCTGCACTTGTCATGTCTGTAGACCTTCTCTCTGTCACTGTGTTCTGTGTGCATGTGTGTCTCCTGCACTTGTCATGTCTGTAGACCTTCTCTCTGTCACTGTGTTCTGTATGTCTCTCAGATCTCTCCCTCTCCAGGGCCACATTTACTCTCTCTGCTGCCCCAAGTCCAGGTTCCTTAATGTGCCCCCTCCTCCCACCGTTCTTGTCATTTACTGATGACTGTTAGAACTGATACATTTAAAGACACATGGGTGGATTTATCAAATCTGGAGCAGTTTCCCATGGCAACCAATCAGCTTCTCTCCTCAGTTTGCTCAGGTAAGATTTGAAAAAAAGAGAGAGATGCTCAGTGGCTGCAATGCAAATCTGCTCCAGATTTTGTCTGCTCCAGTGTTGATAGATCCCCCCACTGTGCGGTGTCACGGAAGATGTGCGGGATCATCAGAGATGTGTGGGGTCACCAAGGATGTGCAGGGTTACCGAGAATGTGCGGTGGTCACCGGGGATGTGCGAGGTCACCAAGGATGTGCGTTGTCATGGGAGATGTGCAGGGTCACCAAGTATGTGCGGTGTCACCGGGGGTTTTGTGCGGGGTCACCAAGGATGTGCAGTGCCATCGCAGATGTGCAGGGTCACCAAAGAATGTGCAGGGTCACAGAGGATGTGCGGGTTCACCGGGGATGTGCGGGGCAACCATGGATGTGCAATGTCATTGGAGATGTGTGGGTTCACCAAGTATGTGCAGGGTCATTAGGGATGTGCGGGTCCACTGGAGATGTGTAGTGTCACCGGAGATGTGCAGGGTCTCCAAGGTTACGCCGGGTCACTGGGGATGTGCGGGGTCAGCGGAGATGTACAGGGTCACCTGGGATGTGCGGGAGGTACCACGATGAATATTAATGATGCTCGTGCACGGGAGAAGCAAAGCATTGTGGGAAAATTAGTTTTTCCACTCCCTACAGTGTGCACAGCAGTCTGGCAGCCGTTTACATAAACATGTGGAGCCTGATAGGAGAACTAAAAAAAGTAAGTTGTTATGTTTATATCCAGGATCTGCATGTGCCAGCATTATCTGCACACCGTGTACATTGCTGGCATATGTTTTTTGTTTAAATACCGCCACAAAGGTGGAAATGTCCTTTAAAAATGGCCACTTACAAGGGTTTTGGCTAATTTAGCATCATTTAGCACAGACCCCTGAGCAATTTAGTATTCACTCTATATGTGCACTAACTATTCAATGCCTGATGGGAATTGTATTTATGACTACAGGGCTGTGACTATGTGGCTATGACTACAGCCCTGACTATTTTGTTTTCTTAATGTGGAGAAACAGCAAGATCTATTTTGATTGACATGTTGTTGCTTGGTTCTTGTTATTTTGCCACCTGATGTGCTTGGCTTTTCATGCCTGTTATAAATTTAATGCACTCAAGTGGTTTGGTTTAAGTTTCATCTCTTATTGGTTATTAATACATCTAAACTAGTAAACAAGTTTCAATAACTAAGTAAGTGTAATACAGTAATTATTTCAAGAGGCCTGTCTCAGACAGTACAAATTCAAACACCAGAGCTATGACTGCTGGATTTGTTTCCCGTTTTCTTCCTGAAACCTGTGTTAAAAGAGGTGTTCAGAAATTATAGGTTAGATACTCTTTTCATACTATATCTTCTGAACATGCCGACATCTGGGATGACCCCATGAAGAGGCTATTGATGTTATTAATTAAGTCCTGAATCTCCCAGGAATCAAACACTGCATCAAAACTGCCTTGATTTGCCAGTATTACAATACAAAGAAGCCACTTGTAAGCATTTTGCAATTTGTTTGTCTGTATATTAGTGATGCTACTTAATGGAGATCTTTCCCCAAGAGCACAATTACATGTAGCAGCTCTATAATAAATAGCACATTGCTCCCACATCTGAATAGTTATATGCAGTGTCCAGAGCTTTCTAGAGTAGATTGAGAAATTTAATTTAGAGGTGTCAAAACTGCTGAATTATCTTGGCAGATTACTTGCCAGTGAAAGCATGAATTTAAAAAGGAACGTTTTACCTTTGCTTTAGTCGGCTTCTCTGAAGTTTTGCTTGAGAAGTGACAAACTCACTTTAATATATCATAGGTACCAAGTTATTGAAAAAAAATTAAATAACATAATAATAATAATAATAATAATAATACCAATATTGTACCTACCTGCATGGTATCTTATTCATGGTAAATGTTTAATAACTAAAACATTTACTGCTAGCTTTATCAATGGCTGCATTCTACTACACTGCATACTGTAAAATGGTGTGACATCATGCTCCCCCTCTCCATGAACTTCACAGCTACTCCACAAACTTGTATAGTTTATAAGTTAACATCAATTTTATAAGCAGTAATTGAACATCTTCTTTGTAGTGTTTCCTTTTAAAGTCAGGAGGACCGCCTCCTGCTCATAGTGATCACTAGTTTTGGAATCCTCCCCTGTACTATTTCTCATAACTGGTGTAGTCTGTGAATAAAGACTGTTAAAAAAAAATGTTAATTTAGTTAGATGAGGGCTTGATCTAGGTTAAGGTGCCCATACACTGTGCGGATTTCAGCTGGTCCTTGAGGCTGGCATCCCTCCATCATCTGATTTATGGAGCCATTAATGAAGGCGCCACTAATGAAGGCGCCACCAATGAGCTGCAGGCTGTGTTCAGGTATTCTTAAAGTGGCCAGTGGCCACTGTCAGAATACAATGCAAACAGTGGGGATTTCTCAATCGACAAACTCATAGTGGTGATAGAGGAATCTGCTTTCTTCTTTTTTGTTCAGCCCGCAGGTTGAACCAGAAAAAAAGAGCAGTGTATGGCCACCCTTAGTGTCAGCATCAGTGTTAGTGTCCTTGAGATAGGAAAAAAAAGTGTTATATTTAATGTCAGTGTTATTGCCCGTGTTAATGTGTTTAAGTAGGATTAAAAAAGCAAAATGCACACTACTGTGTCTGGGCCCTACTATGGATACAAATTACAAACAATTCACAATTATGTTGCATCCCTGTGCACATCAGGAGTATGACATTTTTTTCAGTGGCAGGTTATGGTAATGGATATGAATCGTACAGTTAAATGTATTATTATTTTTTTTACTATTTTGGGACACTTTTTTGCAGTGACTTTACTTTTGCAGTGCAATCATGGTAGCGCTATCACCCTTGTTGCTGATGTTGCTGTTTAGATGTAGGATACTGATAATAGGAAAAATAATAGAGGGCTTAGATGGACATAGAGTATATAGAGATAATATAGAGATAGATAATCTTAAAGTCCATAAAATCACAAATAAAACTCAGATAAAAATAAGTGCATACCCAGTGACCATTATGCCAACACCCACACAATTTTACATACAACAGTGGGCCACATGTATTTTGAATATATACACACTAGTATCTTTGCATATTTCATAATGGCTAAAACAAACTGTGTAACAGTATCTCAATGTAGCCACTGAAAGAATGTTTACATATTTCTCATGTGTGTTCGATCCTAAAGAGCTGCAACAGCACTTACAGAATTTCATAAATAAGTCTCTGGTGAATGCAGACTAAACATACTTGATATACAGTACATTCATGCACGTATGTAAGTCCTGACATCCCTCCAGCAGTCAGCAAATATCAGTGAATTCTAATATCTATAATAATCATACAAGTGAATGAGCTTTAAAGACAAATTAGTGAGATTTACTGAACCCAGCTGCATTTAGGTAGATTTGACAGTATCCATTACTGGCAATACAACAACATTAATGCTATGACACTAGATGATGTTGCTCAGTATATATATAGTAACATAGTTACAAAGCTGCTGAGGTTGAATAAGGATACAGGTCCTTCTAGTTCAGTGTGTGTGTGTACTGAATGTATGAGTCCTTAATGTACATACCCCTGTACACTGATGTAACGCTCGAGCCGAGGAGGTTTAGGTAGGATCGCAGCTGCGGAAATTGGCTAGAACCTGTGCGTGTGAATTGGCTCAGATCGAGGGTTCCCGTTTACACTCTGTATGGTAGGGAGTGATCTTGTAACCCTCTAGCACATCATACGCCAATCACAGTATAGAATGGGGGGTTGGAGTTCTCCTATAGGTATGCACAGCAGTACCCTTATACAGATATACGGTAAGCCAGCAGTCTCAAGTTAGTATGAATTGTATGAGTAGTTGCAGTCACATTAACCCCACACTCTCCACAGAGAAAACTGAGATATGTTGCATGAGAAGGGCAGCAGTACTATTACTATACAGTTTTGGAAATGGAGAAGCAGTTCACTGAAATGACGTTACACCAATTGCACAAGTGAGTATATGCTGACACTCTCTATGGAGTAGCTCTTAGGGCAAGGTACTTGCGATTTTAAGGGAGGTTCTATAGTCCATTAGCCTTTCCAGGGAAGCTACTGGTGGAGTCATGGCAGTTCCAGAGAGAGAGCTGTCCCATATGAAGTCTTAGGAGAGCAGGGGTAATCCCTGTGAGGCACCCCACGGTACTGGAGAATGGGTGGCAGAGGAGAGCGGCAGGCTGGCGATAACGCTGCTGGTTCGTGTGTCCCACTATTAGGAGAGTTGCACTGGCTCGACGGTCGCAACACTAGAACGCCGAGCCATTGCAACTCGCGTCATTATGAGGAGGAGGATCCCAGAGGGGGAGGAGCCGAGCGCGCCGTGCGCCACCTCGGTCTCCTCGTGACGTCACGCCGCTGGTTGAAGAGGCCGGCCCGCGGCCCCAAGCGCCGGACATGGGATACCCTATGACAACTGAGTGGCCAGATTATTATGACCACGTGATTTTTGTAGGCAAATTAGCTATAATTAGCTATAATTTCGCGCTGAAGTTGCTAGAGGGCCAGACCATTATAAATAGGGAAACAGGTTATTTACCATGACAGTAGAAGTGATTTTTTTCTGAAGATATGGGTAAACAATGTGATTTAACAGCCTTTGAACGTGGGATGATTGTTGGCGCTCGGAGCCATGGAGCGAGTATCAGCAAAACAGCAGAATTTGTTAAATGTTCAAGAGCAGCTGTTGTTAAAGTGTTTAAAAACTGGACTGTCAGCCGAAAATCTGGGTCTGAACGTGCGAATTGTGGCCGTCAGCGACTAGTAAATGTTAGGGCAGAATGGAGAGTGGCATGACTGGTACAAGACAACAGAAGGGCAACAGTGCAGTGTCAGATTCCTCGCATCACCTTTCAACATCTCGTGGAGTCACAAGGAGGCCCAACCAAGTACTCTCGTGGAGTTATCTCGTGGCCCAACGAAGTACTGATGGGGTGGTCATAATAATCTGGCCACTCAGTGTATATTGTATTCACTGAGAAAATCATCTCAATGTTCTTTGAATGTGTCTATACTCTCTGCTGACACAACTACCTCGGGAAGGGAGTTTCACAATGTTGCTGCTCTAACAGAACAGAATCCCCTTTGCAGTTTGAGAGTAAACCTCTTTTCCTACACAATGTATTACTGATTCTACTGGCAACATTAAAAATTGTTGTATATTGCACTCATATACCCTCTTAATCACACCTTCTCCACAGTGAATAAGTGCAATTGCTGTAATCTTTCCTTATAGCTTGGGTACTCTAGCCCTCTTATTAATTTAATGTGCCTTCTCTGAACTCTCTCAAGATCAAGAACATCCTGTCTGTGGATCGGTAAACCAAAACTGTACTGCACACTCAAAGTGAGGCTGAACCAGAGTTTTGTAAAAATGTATGGATTTGTCTCTGGAGTAAACACCATTTTATGCATGATAGTAGTCTGCTAGCTTTGTAAGCTGGCATTACATGATGTACTGTAAGCTGTAGCCTGGCATTACATGCTATTGCCAAGTCTGTGGTCTACTAGGACCCCCAAAACTTTTTTCATCACCAATTTTCCTGGAGGATCCCCCCCTAATGAGTAGCTTGCATGCATATGTTTAACATGTAAAATGCATGACTACATTTATTAATAGTACTGCCTTGTAGATGTCTACTTTATCAAGGTCTTCCTGTAACAGTGCTATGTCCTGTGGTGAGTTTATTACCCTGCATATTTTGTTATGATCAGCACTACTAAACGTGAACTATTAATACCAATTTTGTGATTGTTAATAAATAGGTTAAACAACATGGCACTAAGACAGAACCCTGTGGCATGCCACTCACCACCCTAGACCAAGAGCCATTCATCAATACTCTTTATACTCGTTCCTGTAATCAGTTTTCTGTCCATGTATACACCATTTTGTCAATGGCATGTGGTATGCAATATGCAACAAAGACCAGCTATGCATCAAAATATTGGTTGACAGTTAAGTTCCCTTTTTTTAGTTTTTCATTACAAAAAAAACCTGCTTTTATACAGTTACATTTTCTATAGATGTATCTATAAATCTAAATATTTACAGATTTCTATAGATTTTGATTAAAAATGATTACTTTTCCTGTTGGGTCTAAATATTCTCCCCTGATGAGTCCAATATACGAGAGCCCAACACTTCCATGAAATCATGCTTCATTTCTACCCCAATGCTGCATTTTCTTCTAATGAAGAAGTAATACATCAGATCTTCAGCTCATGGAATGGTGCCCAGTTTTAATATAAGCTTGGCCACTATTATCTGTCCTTTCAGTTTATTATATTTAGCTTTCACTAATTTCATGCACGCTGATTTACTATTTACATGGAACTTGAGATTTGGTAAATAAATATTAACTTCATTAACAATGCATTTATATACCTGACAAACTCCCATTACTTGTTAAACTTATTTAATGGAGTTTATGAGGCATACAAAGTAGCTAGAATTTCAGCATTCATTTGTTACAAAATCATGATCTGCCATTTATTATTTTTAAATGAAAATCAGTAGCAGTCAGACAGAGCTACCAAGGAAACTGAAATATCAGTTATATTATCAGTAAATTAGGCAAACTGCTGTGCTTTAACATAGCTTTAATTCACTCTCAAATTTAAAAATAAATCTCAGCAAGATTAAAAAGACACATAAATCTGGCAAATTTTCATGCAAGCAAAATGTTAACTTATCTTAACTCAACTGTGGTGAATGTGTAGTATATTTATTTTCTCCCTAAAGATTAACTCCAGTCAGCCAAGAGCCAGTCAGCTGTACTGCAGTGGTTATGTGCTAACATTGGACATGCTAATAGAAGAAGAGATCAGAATAACAGAGAGATGAGCTAATTAACCTGACATTTCTCCTTTAACTTTTCAGTCGCAGGCTTGGGACCTGTATGTGTCACTTAAAGGCCAATTGAAGCTTCCACAATTAAGACTGTAAAGCAGTAAGGCTGTATATACAATAACAAACATGTTTTTCTTTTTTGTTTTTCCCCTGCTTGCAGCATTGGTTAAACTATGCTGTTCTATTAGGACGTTAGAGATATGGATCACTGCTGAACAGATAGCACAGCAGTCTAGGTCTCCAATCATCTAGCATAACACTTCTCCAATGCTCTAATCAACAGTGCTGCTCAGGGAGTGTGAGTGCTGCTGATTGGAGTGCTGGACAAGGGTCACTGAAGCAATGGAGACCTGGGCCTCTGCATTGTGCGTGGGAGCAATGGTGGAGCTGTCCTGGATGCTACCAGGACAGGGTATTTTAACCCTTGCATCAGTTTTTGTTACTGTATACACAGCCTAGATGCATTATAATCCTAAATGCAGAAGCTTCAAATGCAAGAGACAAATCAGGTCCCCTGCTCTATCAGACAGTACTGTGCTATATATGCCAGTGCTGTGTAAATCTCATTCTGAGTAAGCAAAAATGAAAATCCTTTGGCAGGTAAGACAGCTTCCTTATAATTATTTGAACTGTACTTTAAGATGGAGTTCAACTGTAATTTGCATAAAAGACATGAGAAAGGAATGGCTACATTTGTTATGTTGGTTACCAGCTTTTGCCCAAAAGTAGTTCATCTCAATGTCACTGGATTTTAATGGGCTATATTTCAGCTTTCTTTCAGAGTCCAACAATTTGCATTTCTGGGGTAGTCAGCATATACAACATAAGCTTAAAAATACAAATGTGTAAATTAACTTCTTTCTCTTGTAACTTTTATACAATTTAAAAATCTGGCTACTCAGTGTATATTTCTACATTGTTATAAAGTGTTTGTTACTCACAGTGTTTTCACATTAATGTCATTATTATACCTAGTGTTAGTTAACATTTCTTACCTTTTTGTATATTTTTATTCAGATAATCCCAAGCAAACAACACGGTCAACTGTTTATATACTGATTCTGGATGTCAATGACAATGCACCACAATTTGCAATGTTTTATGATACGTTTGTCTGCGAGAATGCAAGACCAGGACAGGTAACTAACATCTTTTTTTTTTTTCAAATGTACTTTAGAAAAGTGATCAAATAGCCAAATGTTCTTATAAGAGATTATTTTGCTGATCCACAATCATGATCTTCATCACCAGTTTTCAATGCATTTTTTACTTTTTAATTTTACCTTTCTTAACTTCCTAAAGGAAAATAGCCTGACACTCCAGATATATAGGCTGGATCTGGTTGGGAGCATGTGGAACAGCCTGTGTTTAACAGCCTCCAGCTGTACATCTTTTTTAATTTTCAAAACTTTCTGTGTTTAGGTATATTCCCTTTCCATCTTGTGAAAAATATTCAGCACATGACCACATTCAAGGCCATGCTGCATCTGACACCCTGGTGTCCTGTATGGGGCCATTCCCAGGAGGGACAGGTGCTGCGTTTGGTAGCCTGTTCTTCCCTATGGGAGGACCCGGCCCTACGCTGTCATACGCACACCCGAACTGCACATATGTGCGGGTTTGGGTGTCCAGACTCAGATGCAGATAGGATAGATTCTGTCTGTGTCTGAGCATAGACACCCGGACCCGCACGGATATGCAGTTCAGGTGTGCGTATGACAGCATACGGCCGCGTCCTCCCATAGGGAATAACAGACTGCTACACGCAATCACACACAGCACCTGCCCCTCCCGGGAATGGCCCGATATGGGCATTCATGCCACATAGACGTGTACTCCCTGAGTTAGTCCCATGTGAATGAGGCCTAATAGGCATCAGAGCACATATTTGGTGCCTGATGGTGTCTGCATCCTGACCTACCAGACTGCTATTGTGTATTTATACCTGTATGTCTCTGCTTGTACTCATCTTCTGTTTTTGACTAGTATTCAGCTCACTCTTGTATATATCTGTTGTTTTGCTGTCCTAGGTTACATCCTAAAGGTGAACTTAACGTGACACTACATTTGGGAATTAAACTTTTAAAATGCAATAACGTACCTTAACGATTACCAGTGATGCACAAATAAGCTACATTTTTGTTAATAGTTAAGTAACTTGAATGCATGTTAAAGGTTAAACTCCTGAGATTAGTGTCACTTTAAAGCAGACCCTCACTTAAAATGAAATCAAAGCATCATGTTAATCCTCCCCTTCTCTGTCACACACAGGTATTTTTGGGGGTGAGCAGAGAAAGTGCCATTTGTTCTTTATGCTAGGAGCCACTCCCTTATTCCTAGCCAAGGATGACATAGCCCTTGGCTTACCCACAATTGACTGATGAGAGAGACTGTCCTGACGCATCCTGGGATGTGTGATGTGTATCCCAGGAGGCTTCAGGACAGTCTCTCTCAGCAGTCAATTGTATTCACAGCAGCACTTCAGCAGGGGGCCAGCTTAGTGAAAAGGAAATGAGAGCTGCCTCCTGAATTCAAGACAGTGGAACGTGAAAAGAAAAAATCTGATAAGACTTGGGGTTCAAGGACAGTGCTGGATTCCATAGACTGCTATGCATGTGCTTTTAAAAAGACAGCAGCCAGAGTACAGTAATTGGTCTTGGACAATCCACTTGTATCTGTATTTACAACATCAAATGTGGTGTTTGTGGGTCATGGTGCATGATGATAGGATGCACATGTTAGGACCTCTCTATTGCCAATGCCATTGCCTATTGAGGATAGAACATTGGTTTCTTCCATAGGAGGCAAGAGGGTAGACTGGGTAGGCAGGGAAGAGGCTTGATAGTAACTGATTAGGTGAAAAATCAAAGAAATACTATGAAGTTAGTTTATGATTCTTGAAAAGGTGGGTTGTGCTTAAGAGTGGGATCTAAGCTCCCTTACTTCTCCAGCATTGACATATTTCTACCTGTATCCCACCTGCAAGGCTTTTCATAGCCTCCACATTACTCAGTAGGCCACTACTGCACCACACTACAAGAAAGTGAAATATTTCCTACATTGGGAAGAATATGACAGAATTATAGGCATATGTGACTTCATCAAAAGGGAATTATATCACCATATTTGGATACATTATGTGGAGATATGGCTGGCTTATGGGAAATGTTGTAAAATATGGCTGCATTATTAAGGAGGGTATAACTGCATTATTAGGAGATAGAGCTGCATTATGGGGAAGCAATGGTTGTATGAAAGAGAGGTATAGCTGCATTATGGGGAATATAGCTATATTATTGGGGTTATGGCTATGTTAAGGGGAAGTATGGCTGCACTGTGGCGCATGAGGAAAGATAGCAGCTGCACTGTGGCACATGATAAAATATAGCAGCTTTATAAAGAGATATTGATGCATTTATTGGAGTATTTTTTTATTAGGAATGGGGATGCCAATACTGATACAGCATAAGATACACACTATAAATTTAGATAAATGCATGTAATACTGTACTTGACCTGTTAGAACCTCTGAAAAATGTTCCTTGTATAACTGAATGCTCTGTGCATATATGCAACTTATTTGCCTTAACAAATGTACACACATTTACATTCTTCTGAAGGGTCTCCTGTCTTCACATCTTTCCCTTAAAACACATAAAGGGTAAAAGTCTGGGAAACCCTATTATTATGCTTCCTATTTAATAACTAAAGTAATTAAGAATAACAGCATGAGAAATGAATTGCAGGAATCTCCTATAATCCCATGTTCCATTTACTACAATGGAACTTTTCTGAGACTCAGAGCTTTTCCTCCCCAAACATTAAACCTTGATGTGGCATGTCAGCAAAGAAGAGTACCCACATGAAGGTAGAGCTTCATGTTTATTATTTCACTGGTATCTATTATAGGAGGAGTCTTTTTCACTAAATGTAAGCAAAATAACAAACAACATCTGGACCATATAGCTCAAGAATATTTTCTGGCTGTAAATTAGCTTAGAGGGTTATTCACAAAGCTGCCGAAGGCAGCCGTGTGAATAACCGACCCGTAGTGAGGTGTGCCGAACGCTGTTTGGCTATTTACTTCAGGCTTGTACAGCTGATTTCAGCCATACATCGGCTGAAATCAGCCGTCCATCGGCTTGCTTCGGCTGGCTTCGGGTCGGCCGAACATGCTCAGCATGTTCGGCTGACCCGAAGTGCCAAACAGCAGTGAGTGGATAGTTGTTCTGCTCGGTACCTCCGTGGTACTGAGCAGAATAGAAAAACAGTTTAAAAAAGTGTTAAAAAATAGAAAACGATTGGGCAGAGCTAGTAGTGGCAGCTAGCTCTGCCCAACTGTTTTCTATTGGCCGAGACCAGCTGTCATTACAATGAGAGCTCGGTGGAGCCGGCAGTGATATCAAAACCGGCTCCGCTAAGCTCTCATTGTAATGACCAGTGACGTGCGGTACCTCTTGCTTGGGGTGAGGTATTCCCAGCCCCGCCCCCACTGACCAAAGACCTGCCCCGCCTCCTGTTGGCCGAAGCTCCGCCCCATCAAACAAAGCCCCTCCCCAACCTGTCCCCAAGCTAGTGTAAAGGATGAGTTGCCTCCCCTGACCGCATGTCCCTGGTAATGACAGTGCAGCATCCCCTGGTTACCTTTTAACCAGGGAATGCTGAACTGTCATTACACACTGAGAACTTGACAAAACCACTTGCTGATTCCCCTGCTATGTTTTTTTCTATTATCTTGACAGCTGCTGCAGGCTGCCGTCAGAGAAAAGAAATAAAAACAACAACAAATAGCATAGGAATGAATAGCTAGGCTGCTATTGGCCATTTCAAATTGGAATAGCCATTAGTAGGCTGGCTATTGCACCTGCCTACTGCTGCTGTAAATCAGCAGAGGTGGACCTGAAGTTTTCCATCAGCCTAGCTATTCATTCCTATGCTATTTGTTGTTTTTCATTTCTTTACTCTGATGGCAACCTGTGGCAGCTGTCAAAATAATTAAAAAAAAAAAACATAGCAGGGGAATCAGCAGATAAGAGGGAGCTAATGCTTTCCCTGTTATCTGATGCTTTTTTTTCTTTGTATTCAGACAGCAGCTGCAATCAGCAGCTTTGTATTCAGACAGGGAGTCAGCCGATATCAGGGGGAGAAAGGCTAGGATTGCTCAGGGCATTTTTTAAATTTTTAAATGGGGGTCCCTCCTAACATTTATAACATTTGGGAGGAGGACCCCACGCTGTGTTTATTTATTTGTTTACATATTGAGGAGAGAACAGTCTGCTTTGGCAGACTGTTCTCCCCGCTTCGGCTGTGTGTTAAACTCAGTCGAGCCGAAGCATATGCCTTCAGCTCGACTGAGCCTCTCGGCCAACTTCGGGAGCTGTACAGGCTATAGTGAATAGCCCGTACAGCAGCCCTTCGGTTCTACTGAACCGAAGGGGTTCCGGGGGCCGAAGCTAGCTGAAGGGTCAGCCGAAGCTACGGCTAGATCCTTTGGCAGCTTTGTGAATAATCCTCTTTAATGTCAGTCCTAAAAACTGGACTAGTTTTTCTAAATCACATTTTTATGTAAGAAATCGCATAATATTAAAAGATTAAACATTATAGATATATAACATGTTAATGTCTCCATATATCTTGCAATAGCTGATATTTTAGGGCATATTTATCTACCTCAGCTCTCCTATCTGAACAATATCTGGATCTATTTTTACATTTCTGCTATAGGTCTATTTATTCAGCAATAACTTTTCATTATGATAACAAAGTAATACATTATTATTTTAGGACAAATAAATCTTTCTTTCTTTGATATAGTCTTGCAAAAATAATTTCATTTTTATGCAATCCATAGACAAAAATTGCAACAGAACTAAAAAATATATGTTTTTTCTTCCTTGATCAGTGATCATTGCTAGTTTAAAACAAATTTGTTCTATTTTATATGGCACTAAAATTGTGCTTCTGTTACAATACATTGCAATGTTATTTACAAATTAACTAAAAGGTTTTTTTAATTTTTAAAGCAATACTAAAACAATTAATAAACAAAGCAAATAAAATAAAAATGTTTAAAAATTAATGGTTAGAAAACAAATTCAGCATACAAAAATATTTAAAGGGAGAAATGGAAAAGGAGGTAATTAGAGCTGATTAAGGTAAAGAAAGGGTTAATAATGGGTTAAATGGAAATAGATTTAATAAAAAAATTTTTTTTTACTTGTGAGGTTGCTTTACCAGACATCATATGCACATAGAAGCTCATCCCTTTGATCTACAGATTAATAAAACAGAGTAGATATAAAGCAATGTTACTTTGTATTGCTCTATCCTGCATTGCACCCGACAGTCCATTTTGAAAGAAAAAGCTTCTTCAGTTACTGTATTTACACAGCAGCTCCTAGTCATCATTTTAATTTTTGGGAATCACCAGCAAGTGCAAGGTGGGAGCAGCAGCAGGGCAGTAGGACAGGACATGCTACATTTTCCCTGTGTACTTCATTAATTTTTTGGGGCACGTGTAGTGTTCAAATCTGGTTATAAAGCAAAGGCTGTGGCATTACACTGGTGGTGAATCATTCACCACATATTAAAACACACTGACATGGAAGTTTCACCTGCAGTAAATATTTTTTAAACTTTGGTAATATTTATTAGTAATAGTTCTCAGTAGTTGTTTACTGATTTCTAATTTTCTTCAAAATGTTTTAGGCTGAAGCAAGGAATGACTGAAAGACAACACTCCATTGCTAACACTGTGAGCATTGTAAATTTAGTCTAAAGAGTGGCCTGCTAAATAAAGAAAACCACAAATCATGACTCAAAATGGAAGCATGATGAATACGCTTCAGAAGCCAGGACTGAGTTGTTGTTTTTTGCCCTTTTTCAAATTGTTATTTTTGAAAAGAAAAAAAACTAAGTGTGGGGCCACCCTCCCAAATCATACTAGACCCTTTAGATCTGGTAGGAATGTTAGAAGGGACCCTAAGTTAAAAAATAAAAAAGTGTGGGGTTCCCTCCAAAAGTCATATCAGGTCCTTGAGATCTGGTAGGAATTTTAAGGAGGAACCCCACCCCCAAAAATGGGGAATACATGTGGGGTCCCCCTAAAATTCCTAACCAGACCCCTGTCCAAGCACAGGCCTGGAAGGACATGAAAGGGGGCACGAGCAAGCGGCCCCTTCCCTGCCATACTAGGCCACATGCCTTTGGCACTGGGAGGGGTGCTTTTCCAGGGTCCCCCCTGGAAAAGCACCTTGTCCCCATGCAGATGGGGACAAAGGCCTCTTCCCCACAAGCCCTGAAAAAAATAATGAAAAACAACATGACACCCGCTGACCCATCTGCTTGTGATGAACTCACACAGCAGAATGACATTTTGACAGATGTCAACAAAATATAAACAATTGGGCAGAGCTAGTCTGCTTCGGCAGACTGTTCTCCCCGCTTCGGCTCAGCCGAGCCGAGGAATATGTGTTTGGCTTGGCTGAGCCACTCGGCTGCCTTCAGCTACTGTACAGGCTATTGTGAATAGCCTATACAGCAGCCCTTTGGTTTGACTGAACCGAAGGTCTCTGGTGGCCGAATTGAAGATTCTTCGGCAGGTCAGTGAAAACCTTCTAATTCTGTGTAGGGTTGGGGACTGGCAGAAAATCAGACCTTCCATTTTTATGTGAGGTCCAATTTAAGTTAATTTTTTTTATATAGTTTATGAAGTTTTGAGGTGGGATATAATATAGCCTATTAGACTGCATGGGTACATCAGTACATATAATAAAATTTAAATCCAAGATTAATATTTTTTTTCCTATATTAATGTGTCTTTTTCTTGTCCATTTTACTGACTGTTATTAGTTTTATCTCAGAAAACATTCAAAATGAATTACATTAGATATGTTATTTCCTGATACTGTATGTCATATTTCTACAGTAGTGACTTAAAAACTGTCCAAATGCGTATTTAACACTTCTGTTGCCAAAGCTGTTTTTGCAAAAAATTTTGCACACGTTACATAGTTACATAGTATTTGAGGTTGAATAAAGACATTAGTCCAATTAAATGTTAAAATGGATATTTTAGACCTGAAGGCCATTGAAACCTTACAGAAGCATATCTTTTCTGACTGCAAACGTCCTGCAGAATGAAATGCTGACAACTGCATTTTTATGTCAAACTATATTAGCACACATGTTTATCAAACTGTTTATCAAATTTTCAGTAAGAATTCAGTAAGAAATACAGTATTTCAGTAAGAAATACACAAACACAATATCAAATCCAATTTTGATCTTAAATATAAAAGATTAGAATGTGCTAGATTATGATTAAATAGATACTAAACGTGTCAAGCTTCAAATGGAATGGCAAAAAATTATGGTATCCAAAATTGCTCATAGGTGATGCTTTAACCACTTGAAGGCCATAGTGTTTCACCCCCTTCCTGGCCAGGCCATTTTTCAGTATACCTTTACAGATCACTAATTTAGAGTTGACAGTGAATGATGACACTAGAATTATTGCTCTCACTCTGGCCTGTGTGGACATACCCAACATGTGTGGCACAATCATTTTGTTTATAGGTGTACCTGATGTGTATTTTGTATGCACGTGTACATTGGAAGTTAAAAATGTTTTTGAGGTTTTTATTTGTTTTATTTTACTATGGGGTCTATTCACGAAGCAGCCGAAGGATCTAGCCATAGCTTTGGCTGATCCTTCGGCTAGCTTCGGCCCCAGGACCCCTTCGGTTCAGTACGGGCTATTCACTATAGCCCGTACAGCTCCCGAAGTGGGCCAGGTGGCTCAGTCGAGCCGAAGGCATATGCCTTGGCTCAACTGAGCCGCGGTGAAGGGCGAAGCCGGCCGAGCTGTTCTGAGCATGTTCGGCCGACCCGAAGTCACACAAAGAAACCCGATGTACGGCTGACTTCAGCCAATATAGGGCTGAAATCAGCCGTACAAACCTGAAGTGAATAGCCGAACAGCGTTAGGCTCACTTCACTTCGGGTCAGTTGTTCACTAGTGAATAGACCCCTATATTTTTAAACCTTTTTATGCTTAACCTGATTGCTATCACATGGGTGACTTATTATAACATGGGGGACTTATAATTTGGGGGGGACTTATAATTTTGTCTTGTTGTGAGTCAGCCTGCACATCAGAATTTATGTGTGCTTTATAACAGCTTAATAAAGCAACAAAATTCACATTCAGCTTCCTGACTCTGTCAATAGTTTTTCCCCTTCTTGAGGTTCCACAGTGACTGCAACAGGGGCCTGTCTGTTCAGACCAGCAGACCTGGACACATACAGTATGTCCTATGTGTGCCCCATTCAACACCCTGGTCTTGGCACCCACCTACAGAGTGTCCACTTCAATCACTGCCTGGGCAGCACTGATTCTTGACATAGGCTTAGTATTGATTGCCAGAAAGACCACCTTTTACTTTACTGGAATTCTGAGTGATGATGTTGTCACTTCTGGTTTCAGGTGTCATTTCTCTGACTGCTGAGGCTGAAGAAGAATCTGGTGAAACTTATTCTGTGCTTCATTAGATTCTGTGTGGTCCATATGTGGCAATAGGAGTCTAATAGACACCTGATGTCTCATTAGAGATGACATTTTCATGTGTTATGTACCAGGGGTTTTGTCCTCTTTGACAGTATATAAGTGAAAATAAACAATTAATAAAAACATACAAACAATCCCACCTCCATACAAACAAATGTTATGTTAGATTCACAATGTTTTGCACTGTGGTATGTTACTGCACACATTAAAGCACATTGAATTATGCAGGCCCATTCATTTTGAATGGGCTGCCAGCACTGCAATGCAGGCAAAAACTTACAGGGCTCATTGACATTTTTGTGGTGTTTAAACATGTGTTATGTTGTGCATTAAAGTGCATTGCATTAAGGAAGCATAATCAAAATGAATGGACTGCCATCACACAAACATGCTTAACCCCTGCAGGACCACAATAAGTATATAAATATTGCAGTCCTGAAGTGGTTACTGCAGCAGCTGTGCTCTTGGAATTGTTCTTCCCAGTTGCCACCTAACTATTACAAATAAGTAATTGAGTGGCTGTAGAGCTGCCCAATCACTTGTGTGCTGCTAAAACGGGTGCTGCCCCAGCTTTGTTGCTGCTGACATCTATCCTGGAATCCACTGTCCCTCATTCAGGGTGGGCACAGCTGATATATGCAGCTTGACGATGATTTTGCCACTTCTGGTTTCAGGTGTCATTTCTCTGACTGCTGTGGCTGAAGAAGAATCTGGTGAAGCACATTGTGTGCTTCATCAGATTCTGTGTGGTCCATAGGTGGCATTAGGAGTCTAATAGACTCCTAATGTCTCAATAAAGAGGACCTGTCACTTCATATGTGCTATCACTTGGGGTGTTTGTTAGCATTCTTTGTGATAGCAATAATGTGGTTAGTGCGCTTATGTGTGAAAACAATAATTGCAGCACACATGTTGCTTATAAATGGAAACATTGTAAGAGCAATAATTAGTGCTATGAGTCTTTGCTAACTCTAAATTGATGATTTAAAAGCATTGCTTATCGGCAATTTTGAATACTGTTGTTTTTGCCATTTCACAGGCTTGTACAAATTTAAGACTTAGCATGTTTGCTATAACACAACACCACCCCATATTTAATATCTTACAAACAATTGAGTATTATATTCTGTTTTTTGTTTTAATGTATTTTACCTAAAAATATTGATTTGATAAACATTTGGCCAAATATTATGTGACATAAAAAATTGTATCAAACACTTTTTTTCTTCTAAAGGGCCTCTAATTTTA
>NW_017307123.1:123825-124745 GCF_000935625.1 Nanorana parkeri
CAAAATTATGAATAATAACGTGTGTGCAGAAAATGAAGAAAAATACTCTCGACATGAAGTGGTTTAAAATGCACATGGCCCTTTTTTCTAATGAAATGCCTTGTCATGCAAAGCAGTCCCCTACAGTGCATGTGATGTGCACTGCCTTAGTGCACATCAACACGGTACATGAGCATAATTGTGAATGGCCCCATCTGAAAAATAGTATCAAATGGCAAAACAAGAAAACAGTCCAGCCACCAGAGGTGAAAGAATGGAGGCAGGGCCCCATAGTGAAAGGGCCAAACAATGGTCTCTTATATATGTCTGAATTTCAGACATTAAAGATTTTCCCTCCTTACATTGTTGGTTATTAGATGTTAACACAGGCTTGCTGATTAAGCAAAAACTTTAATCACATACCCCCTGCTTTTCACTGCATAGCAAAACTGAATGTGTTGTAAAAGTGTATTTTGCAATACATTTGTAACAATTTTCTTATTTTTGTATTCAATTAAAGCACCATCTTCTTGAAAAAAAGTTTATGACACTATTCAGCTGCATGGTAGCAGACGAAAAGATGAGGTTTTATATAAAGAAGCAGCACATAATCTGAAAACATTTGGGCACAGCTATGTTTTATTGCAATAGCCATTACTTGTTGGTTTCTATCACAGTAAGAGCACTGAAAAAGCCCATTAAATCTTGAAAGGTATCTGTCAAGAAGTTATCTCAAAAAGGAAAGGAAATTGAATTTTTCACAGCAGTATTCATTTGATTTTTTCCCCCTACAGTTCCTGGAACAGAAAATGAGGAGACAATATTTTATTTAAAGTTTAGGTTACTAAAGTTGATTTGTTTATCATGGTGGATAGGGAATTATTGAAGCCTGCCAGCAATTCAGCACTATTAAAAAACATCAAGAATGCATAGCATCTGCA
>NW_017307123.1:125228-126209 GCF_000935625.1 Nanorana parkeri
GGGGGTGTTAAGCATTTTTGTAGCCAAAATTATGAATAATAACGTGTGTGCAGAAAATGAAGAAAAATACTCTCGACATGAAGTGGTTTAAAATGCACATGGCCCTTTTTTCTAATGAAATGCCTTGTCATGCAAAGCAGTCCCCTACAGTGCATGTGATGTGCACTGCCTTAGTGCACATCAACACGGTACATGAGCATAATTGTGAATGGCCCCATCTGAAAAATAGTATCAAATGGCAAAACAAGAAAACAGTCCAGCCACCAGAGGTGAAAGAATGGAGGCAGGGCCCCATAGTGAAAGGGCCAAACAATGGTCTCTTATATATGTCTGAATTTCAGACATTAAAGATTTTCCCTCCTTACATTGTTGGTTATTAGATGTTAACACAGGCTTGCTGATTAAGCAAAAACTTTAATCACATACCCCCTGCTTTTCACTGCATAGCAAAACTGAATGTGTTGTAAAAGTGTATTTTGCAATACATTTGTAACAATTTTCTTATTTTTGTATTCAATTAAAGCACCATCTTCTTGAAAAAAAGTTTATGACACTATTCAGCTGCATGGTAGCAGACGAAAAGATGAGGTTTTATATAAAGAAGCAGCACATAATCTGAAAACATTTGGGCACAGCTATGTTTTATTGCAATAGCCATTACTTGTTGGTTTCTATCACAGTAAGAGCACTGAAAAAGCCCATTAAATCTTGAAAGGTATCTGTCAAGAAGTTATCTCAAAAAGGAAAGGAAATTGAATTTTTCACAGCAGTATTCATTTGATTTTTTCCCCCTACAGTTCCTGGAACAGAAAATGAGGAGACAATATTTTATTTAAAGTTTAGGTTACTAAAGTTGATTTGTTTATCATGGTGGATAGGGAATTATTGAAGCCTGCCAGCAATTCAGCACTATTAAAAAACATCAAGAATGCATAGCATCTGCAACATTTACGAGATAATTCTCTCTCTCATATATATATA
>NW_017307123.1:126243-152225 GCF_000935625.1 Nanorana parkeri
TATATATATATATATATATATACACATACACATTAGACAGCAAATTGCCACCAATAAGCAACCTCCCTGTCAGATTGTGAGATTTGAATAAGGATGAATAACATGCTTTGCAAACACATCACTCCTCGGCTTTCTGCCAGTGACATTTCTGCTAGGGCAGTTGTGTAAGGCCAGATTATAGCAGAAGAAATTGAGAAAGGAATCACAGGTATTGATTTTTTTGAAAGGGTAGTGGAAGTGACAGAAGGCTATGTCTTTCATTCTGTAACGTCTGTGGATAGAGCAGATGCACCTGATGTTTTTGCATGTGTTACTGGCACTACATTTGACAGCAAGATGCAGAGTTCATTTTCAACAGTCTTCATACTAAGCAGACTGCTTGTCACTTGCAAGCTTTTGCGCATATGCAAAAGAAATTTGCATGGAAACCTTTCATGAAATTTAATATAAAATGTCAAAGTAGCAATTTAGTTACAAACATTTGCAGATGCCATACCAATTACTATTCTAGGCATTTTGTTACGTCAGGTTTTGCATCCTATTTAAGTCGATAGGAATGGAAAACCCCAATTAAAGCAGGTCAACTGCAGGTAAGAAGGAGATCAGTTGCAGGTCCAATGCACCTGGCAATGAAATATGAAGCAGAGAATGAAAGCAGAAGCAAATAATAAAAAATTGATGTCAAACTGTTCATTTTGCATCACTAAATAATGTATAATAATAAAAATTGCCAGACCACCCACAGCAGATATTTCAATTTTTGATAGATAATAGGAGATTGAATCACTCTGCAGTATAATATACAGGTGAAACTCGAATAATTAGAATATCGTGCAAAAGTAATTGCAGTAAGTGCTGCAAAAGAGGCCCAAACCAACTACTGAGTACATATGCATGCTTGTACTTTTCAGAGGTCCGATATTGTTCTATGTACAATCTTTGTTTTATTGATTGCATGTAATAATCTACTTTTTTGAGGTTGTGGATTTGGGGTTCTTGGGGTTTTCATGAGCTGTAAGCCATAATCATCACAATTATGACAAATCACGGCTTGAACTATCTTGCTTTGCATGTAATGAGTCTATCTCATATATTAGTTTCACCTTTTAAGTTGCATTAGTGAAATAAATGAACTTTGCACAATATTCTAATTATTCGAGTTTCACCTGTATTTTGGTGGTTCTGGACGCAAACATTTCTAAGCTCAATTTTACTTGCTGAATACAATACCGGGGAGCAGCACTCTTACTTTATTTTCTATACATTTAGCATTTTACTAAATAAGGCAAAATTGTTTTAATTCAGGCTTGTGATTTTTATTATTTTTATTAAAAAAAATTTCCTTTTTTACATTTATTTAAATAATTTTTACTTTTGTTTATTTTTTTTTCTATTCTGCTCGCTACCTCTAACAGAATAGCTGAAACAAATGCCGCTCGGAGGCATTCGGCTATTCACTCAATGCCGTTCGGCCCCTATGAGAATAGCAGCGAGTGAGCTGCTCAGCCAATCCAGATGTTGGATCGGCCGAGTCAAACTCCTTCTGCACTTCGGCTCAGCCGAACATGCAGAGCATGTTTGGCTGACCGAAGTTAGCCAATCTAAGGCTGACTTTAGCCAATGTACAGCTGAAATCAGCTGTACAAGGCTGAAGAGTATAGCCAAATTCCATTTAGCTCACTTTACTTCGGCTCGGTTATTCACTCGGCTGCCTTCAGCAGCTTTGTGAATAACTCTTTTAGTGTTTCAGGTTTCATTTTTTTCAGGGTGATATAGTTTACGGAGGTAACAAGCAGAATAGCTGAGCCGAATGCCGCTCTGAGGCATTCGGCTATTCACTGACTGCTGTTTGGCCCCCATGAGAATAGGGACGAACGTCAGCGAGTGAGCTGCCGGAGCTCCCATTCACCCAATCCAGCTATTGGAACAGCTGAGTTGAACTCCTTCTGCACTTCGCTCAGCTGATTCACAGCTGATTTCAGCCGTACAGTGCTGAAGTGAAAAGCCGAACTGCGTTCAACTCACTTCATTTTGGCAGGGTTACTCACTCTGCTGCCTTCAGCAGCTTTGTGAATAACCACCTAAGTGTTGTGCAAAGATAATGCTGAAGTGCTGGCATCCATCAGAAACATTAAAGTGCAATGAAGGGTTAACCCTGCAGAAAAAAATGTCCACATTTTACAAACGAGGAGCAGCTACTGAAACATTAGTTGTTCTACAATGACAGTGCCAAAGCACCAAAATACACTACAAACACAGAAATGCAATGCAGGATTATCCCTGCAGAAAAATACTCCACAAATTTAGCAGCTGAGGAGCATAAACATTATCAGGGTTATTCACAAATGGGTAAAGAGTTTAGAGGAGGGGTGAACAATCTAGGCCAAAATAGCTAATTTGGAAATAGTCTCCTATTCACGTCACTTTCCAGTTCAGCGATGTTGTCCTAGATTGTTCACTTCTCCTGCCTTCTCAAAACCTTTTACCCCCTTTTGAAAATAACCCTGTAGGTGTGACATGTTGACAGTGCCAGAGCACTATAGTATAGTTGTAAAGAAAGCATGAGATGGTGACAGACATACAGCAGGGGTAGGGGATGGTTATAGTATGAGGCCAGCAGCAGTAACAAAAAAAGCTATTCATGGTGGCATGAGATGGTAATGGTGGCAGGCTAGCAAGGGTGCAAGGAGATATTTGGTCATTAACATCTGCTACAAGGATTTATGCGGATCCAGAACTGGTTTATTTTTTAATTCAGTCAACTGTGTCTGGAGAAAGATGGATTCTTTTTTTACAGTTGCAAAACCACCCTCTACAGTAAATGCCCATTCTGAAAGCATTACACAAATTCATTATAAATAACAACAAAACTGATGTTCCTGTAGAATCTCACTTCTACAGGAGAAACCACAAATTAAATGGCCCTTGTGTTATGGTGCTGAAGAAAATGTTAAATAACAAAAAGAAAATGCAGGATGCTGGAAAATTGCCTAAACAGAAACAAATATTTAGTTTTTCTAATTTATGATTTTCTTTCAACCATCATCCCAGCCACATCTCCACTTCAAAGGGACTTTTCAAAGACTCACACCCATCCCCACTTCCTGCTTGAGGCATTAAGTGTGATAGGATGGTTCCTCTATCCAACAGATACATTGATCCATATCTTTGTATCCTAATTGTTTTAGCACCCAATGCCATTCATGTGTGTCAAGTTGATAACATATGTATCTTTGTTGTTCCATTTATAAAATTTTACATTTATGCATTTTTTTTACTATCATTTCATATTGCCTAAAGAAGAAGCTAGCATCATTTCAAAGCTTGCACTACAATCTATTTAGTTAGCCAATAAATTGTATCACATTAAATCCAAACATTCATTTTTTAAGAAATTTAAAAAAAATTATTTTCTGCCAGTATGCAAAAATTACTGTACATGTACTTCTATGCACCATGTCCAGTAGACCCTACAAATTAGTTATTCTTTCATATAAAACTGAAGTCAGGATTAAGTAGAGAGTACTGTTTCCTAAAGCTAATCATACACTGGTAGATTTTTGGCCAACATTCTCCTTCAACATTCGATTTTGGAATTAAGGGATTTTCCTGAACGAAAACCACATTCACTGTTAGAATTTTGTTCAATCACAAAACATTTTCCAACATGCTCCTTCAAATTTTTTCGCCACTGCAATTGAAATAGATCATCAATCTGACTCTATCAACGATTAGAAAGTTGAATGAACGATCTGAAATCAATTTAGTTTGTTCAAAAATCTACTGGTGTATGGCCAGCTTAATTCCCTGCTTTACTAATTCTAGTTCACAGCAGGTAGACAGGCTTCCTTTGAGAATAGAGGCATATTCTTTACTACAAACTAAGTAGGAAATTATTTTCTTCTGCAGGACAAAAATATGTTGTTCTATACAGTGCGCCTAAAAAAAAGAGGACAGGTGAAAAGCTACTTCATGTTTATCAATAAATCTTTTGTCTTTTTCTGGATTTCTCTAATCTCCAGCAGGCACAAAAATAAACAAGCATGAATAAATAAATGACAATCAGGCAAATTAAAGGTCTCCTTCACCTGTTCATGTGTATAGAAATGTTTCTGGATTACAGTTTCATCAGAGGTGTGGATACTCCAGAGATATGCTTTGGAAATCCTTTGCCATATTTTTAAAATGCCATTTTGTGGCCATTTTTTATTTTCCTTATAACTATGCACAGACAACTGTATACATATTTTTACTAGTGGGCACTAATTATATTTAATCCACAGTTGGGTGAGTACACAACAAGGAAGATTAAATGGAACTATTATTATAGGAGGGGGATTCACACTTTACTACCCACAGGTTGACATGTATATTTCAAGGGGTACACATAGAAATAGGGAATACACTCACATATTATTGGTGGTGGGGTAAGAAAATATGAAGAATATAGTATAAGGAATTCAAATCTAAGAGATAGAGGAATAAATAGAAATACTCACGCACCGCACATATGGGGGATTCATTAATTACATTTGGACTTCCTTTCCCCCCCATGAATGTATGAATGTAGGTATGTACATGTATATTTGCACACAATACACTGGGTGGGGGATGCCACTATGAATTCTAATGCCTGAAGGGTGAAGAGCTCAGTTGTAATATACACAGATTGCTTGCAAAACACAGAGGCAGCCATTTCTATGAGGATATGAAGAGGAAACATACATTTCTGTGTTCATATACAGCAACTGCATATGCCTGCTTCAGGTAACTCGGTGTACATTGCTGGCATATGTTTTTTCTTAAATACCTCTGCAAAGGTGGAAATAGGCTTTAGAATCATTACTGCATGTGGTTTTATTTTTGCAAGACTTCTATGTTTTCCTTTTTTCCTTACAGTTAATACAAACAATAAGTGCAGTGGACAAAGATGAGCCTCCTGGTGGGCAAAAATTCTTTTACAGCTTAGCAGCTGTTAACCCAAACTTCACAGTCCAGGATAATGAAGGTATAGTGACTTTGGCAATGTACTCATCATTTTTATACTGAGTGAGGAAAATGTGTGCTTTGTGTATGGGCTAAAATTGCATTTGTACGAAGTTCCGGTATTCGGAGATTCAGATGTATCCAAATCTCTGAATAACATTACTAACAAATTTTAACTAATCCAAAAGAAATTATAATGAAAACAATGAATTCATTTGGATTAATTAATTTTATTTGGATATCATGATGCTATAGATTGGCCCTTCTGTTAAAGGTTGATATATAGCCAGTCTTTCGAAATAACAAATTGTATGTTATAATGAACAACCGACCATCCGAAATTGATTTGGCTTAACGAATAACTAATTTTGCTGAAATAACAAATCATTCTGTAAAATAAATCATTCTAATGTAATGAATATGACAAAACTAAGGGGGTTATGCACTTAGCTGCCAAAGTGCAGAAGGACTTCAACTCAGCGTATCCAACATCTGGATCGGCTGAGCCGCAACTCCAGCAGATAACTCGCTGCCGTTCGTCCCTATTCTCATAGGGGCCGAGTGGCAGTAAGTGAATAGCTGAATGCCTTCGGCTGCTGTACGTGCTATTGTGAATAGCCTGTACACCAACCCTTCAGTTCAACTGAACTGAAGGGCAGATGCAGCCAGTGAGCTGAAGTATCAGCCGAAGTTACGACTGGATCCCTCTTTAGTGAATAACCCCCTAAATTATTTACTTTACAAATAGAAATTAAATTAAACAAAACATTTTTTTGCCAGTGCAGATTTCTAATAAAGTCTATACTATACTACATCCAAGGTGAAATAATTGGTCAAAAAATGCCACATCATTGTATTGTATTTAAGTTGATCTAGTTAAGCTGAGTATTTCATTATAGCTGCCCCCAGCAAAAGCATCAGACACCCATAACTGTTTCAGCACCCCATAAAATTATCATTATAGATTACCAAATTTGTCTCAGACCAAGTAGACTGCAGATACAACTTTTTGTGCAGCTACATTTATTTAGTAGTTAAATAAATGTAAGGTTTTTACTGTGTGTGGCCCAATTAGGGTTCACATACACTTCCTGCCCCAGTAAAACACTACAACACAGAAATAAAGACCTGATATTGGCTTTAGCCTTCCCCCTACTCTACTAAAAAGTTTGTGTCTGTTTTTGGAGAAATACCCCACTGTCTGTCCCGTTACAGCATTGAACTAACAATTACCATCCTATGCAACACGTATACAATAAAAAATGAAATTAACTTTATTTGTATTTAAAGTTTAACTAGCATTGCATGTATGTATTTTTGCATTATTCTTTTTCTTTATTTATGCAGATAACACAGCTCGCATCTTAACAAGGAGGAATGGTTTTAACAGGCATGAACTAAACACATATCTTCTACCAGTGGTCATATCTGACAATGACTACCCAATCCAAAGCAGCACTGGGACATTAACTATAAAAGTATGCACATGTGACAGCAACGGAAACATGCAGTCCTGCAGTGCTGAGGCTTTACTTTTACCTGCTGGCCTGAGTACAGGAGCTTTAATCGCAATTCTGCTTTGCATCATTATACTTCTGCGTAAGTATCTTTTTGCTACTATGAAGTGTATTGCATTTACCTTATTAATGATATATTACTAAAGTACATATTATCTATTATCTAACAATTTCTGTTCTATAATGAACAATGAATAAACAAGTGTATTTGGAAGTTGGACATTAAAATCAACCAATATGAACAAACGGCAATTAAACCCTTCATCATTTAAGAGGAATAAGAATGATAAAAACAGCTTTATTCATAAAAGTAACATAAACACATGCTTACATACCTGGATTTATGCTCACAGTACTCCTATTATATTTACCAATGATGCATATACCACTATGTATGAGATAGATTCCTCATAAAAATAAATACCTAGAGAACACATTTGGGAGAGGCTACACAAATCTAACCAAGGAGGCTACACAAATCTAATCAGGAGAACCGAGGGGGTGCTGTACGGGCTATTCACAATAGCCCGTACAGCTCCCGATCACGGCCAAGCAGCTCAGTCGAGCGCCGAGCCGTGCTGAAAGCCGAAGCTGGCCGAGCGGCCTGCCATTGGCCGGCCGACAGCCTGCTTATTTGGACTTTACCTTGACTTCATTTTCTGTATGCTCATTCCAGATTACTATTAAAGATGTATTAAAGCAAAAGAGCCAGCATGACAGCCAAATGACTATCAATGGCAGCTTTTATATGTCTCTAATATATTATTGTGATGACAGCTTCCGGCAACACTAAACTCCCTACACCTTAAACCGCAATTAGTTCATTTTTAATAAAATAAATAGCCAAATTGTCAATTTTACCAATTTAAATCTGTCATCACGTGATGCCCCTAGTTCCTTCTCTACTGTCTAGATGATGTGGACACCCCCTATTGACTGTCCAGTGGTAGAGTCCTCTCAAACTTGAGAAGATGCAGCAACGTGGTTCATCCCCACGAGTAGACTGGCCAGTGCAGCCAAAAATCTCTGGATAACCAGTCTCCACACTTTAAAAGCAGCGCCAAAGAGGAAAATAGATAGTGGGAAAAGTAGGTTTTAAGGCTTTCTCTAAAAAGTCAGGCTGTGAATGGGTGGGAGGGGAGAGAGAAGGGGGGTGTATAAAATGTTACCCTTAGGTGGGCTGTAAATACAGTTTGCAATGAAGGTAATATTTACTAATGTATTTATTTAGTTCTAAAATCAATTTCAATTATAGTGGTTTGTTATGATTTAACATTATGGCTTTTATGTTGTATAAGAGTGCCTTTTGCATATCTAATCTTCATATCAGATGTTCTTTATGTTTACTGCTTTAAAATAAGGTATAGTAAATGATCAAAGAATAATTTAATGATATGGGTGATTATCATACATTCAATATCTTGTCAGGCAAACATACTACTTGAGAATAACTAGATATTTAACTTAAAAAGAATCAGCAATATCCATTCAGCTTTACAATTATAAGTTTGCTTATCTAAGGGCGCAGAAGGGTAAAGAATGAAACTAGAATTCTAAAGAATTAGCCCTTTGCATTTATGTATTTTTAATTCAACATAATTTAAAAAATATGGTATTTATAATGCCAAAGTCAGTAATAGGAATAAAGTGAGTCAGATTTGATGGAAAAGTGACGGTTTTGTTAAAGGTCTTTTTTATGTTTACGCGGTATTTGTCTCAGTGAGTAATTTTCTGAACATGTTCATGACAGATAAGTGTATTGCATGCAAGCAAACCTTTTCACATATAGTTTTTCACTATTAACATAACCCATGATCCTTCACCAAACATATTTTCATACTAGCCTCTTTTTCTGAATAATTTTAAAGTAGCCCTCCATCCAAAACTTTTTTCCCTGTCTATCTCATGGCAGCATATACATAGGTAAGTAGAAACCCCCTTACCTATGCAATGCAGTTGAAAAATAATAATTTAATGTAATTATTATTATTCTCTGTTATTATTCTCTGAAGGGCCAATGCGCACTTTGGAAAACCCCTTACACCCTAGGGAACACTGTTCAGCCCATTTGTACTACATGTACTACATGGGCAGCTAATGGACACATTATGTAAATAATTCCCTAAAAAAGAACATATTTAAATGACCAGTTTTAAATGATGGTAATGAATATGAATGTACCCGTAGTGGGTCAGGCATGTCAGCAAATAGCTTCTATGCATAGCAAATTATGAATTGCACCTAGCAGCACATTAAACCTAGTAGTGGTGTCTGGCATTATATTAACCTTAGACATTAGGATCCCGTTCAGGTAGCAGCCATATTTGGGCAGCTGCCTATTCTATAAGTTTAGAGCATGTGCAGTAGCACCATATTTGGTGTTGGCAGATGCCCATCCTTTTAGTTTGGAGCATGAGAAGTTGAGTCAGATTCATGTGATTGTGATCAGCCTATTTAATTGGCTTTTTGCATACAGGGGATGCTAGTTTTATAACTACATAGGCACTGTTATCTTTGGGGGCCTCCTTTGTGGATGCTAAGTGCTTCCAGATGAAAAGCTTGGATTATAAATGGTGCACAATTTCACAAAATATCATTGATGTCTGTAAATTTCAGGACTGACCAGCTAAGAGCACTATGGCACTGTCATCGTAGAGGCTTTAGCCTTATAAAACTAGGTAAGGGGGCAACATTGGTATGTTTTGCAGGTTGAAGATGTGAAGTCTGTGCATTGTCTGCTTGGCCCTGCTCAAACATAGGGAATTAAGGCAGAGGAGTGAAATATGCAGAGCAAGATCACCTGGGAGAAGGGAGCACCACAAACAGCAGATGCATTCAAGGTCCTGTTCCAGACAGCATTTGTCCAGATTTTGTCCAGCATTTGTCCACATTTCTCCCATCAATATTGGCCATATCTGAGGGATGGTTGTTGGACAAGTTTAAACAGGGCCATTCCTGGAATGTGACTCTGAGAATTGCTTTTCAGAAGCAGCAAAAGAGAAAGAGGCGAATAACAGTGAAACAAGCAATGAAAGATTTGTTAAAGGATTTCACCATGCAGTCCACAAGTGGTTCACCATGCCTACTGCCTCCTCAGATAGTGTCTTCAGGGCAGAATCAGACAGCATCATCTGGTCAAAACCAGACAAGAAGTCTGCTTCTGATGACTCCATACCTGAGAAGATGAAAGAGAGGGTGTGGGGGTCTTTGAGTTTGCTTTAAATACAGCCTTACGTAAGTGCAGAAGAACTCAGCCAGGTTATAGTGAGAGCATTATTCCTCATTTTCAAGAACTCCATAATGACTGGTAGGGTACCAAGTGACTGGCGGAAAGCTATGGTAGTACCAATATTCAAAAACAGTTCAAGATGCCAACCTGGAAACTACTGACCAGTCAATATAACATCAATGGTATGCAAACTGTTAGAGGGAATAATAAAGGACTTCTTAGGGGTCTATTCACTAAGCTGCCGAGGGCAGCTGTGTGAATGACCGATCTGAAGTGAAGTGAGCCGAACACTGTTCAGCTATTCACTTCAGACTGGTACGGCTGAAATCAGCTGTACATCGGCTTGCTTCGCGTGGCATCGGGTCGGCCGAACATGCTCAGCATGTTCGGCCGACCCAAAGTGCAGAAGGAGTTCGACTCAGCCGATCCAACATCTGGATCGGCTGAGCCGAGCCTCCGGCAGGCTTCTCACTGCTGTTCGGGCTATTCTTAAAGATGCCGAACAGCAGTGAGTGAATAGCCGAATGCCGCAGAGCGGCATTCAGCTCGGCTGTTCTGCTCGGTCCCTCAGAGGGACCGAGCAGAACAGAAAAATAGTGAAAAAAGTGAAAACAAGTAAATAGAAAACGATTGTGCGGAGCTAGCAGTGACAGCTAGCTCCACCCAATAGTTTCCTATTGTCCGGCGGCTCTGCTGCTGTAAAAAAAACGAAAAAAAAAACTCCCACTCCCGGCCGTCAAGGAGAGAAGCACTCATGTGTCTTTTTTTCTTTATTCTGAAACGAGGGGTCAGAATAAAAAAACAAAAAATAATTTTCCCATTGAAAAGCATTGAGAATTTTCCCATTGAAAAACAAAGACAAGAGTTCAACGCCTAAAACTGGTGGAGAAAAGACTAACCACAAGGGGCGTAGGGTCTTTTATTCAGTTAGAGCAGCTAATGTCTGGAACTCGCTGCCACAAGCAGTGGTATCAGCTGAGAGTATTGAATCATTGAAAATGCATTTAGATACCTTCCTCAGAGATCATAACATACAGGTATGGGTACTCTTAAAAACTAGATCACACAGGGACCCTGGTACAGACATACACATGCACAATCACACACAGACACACAAAGGTTGAACTTGATGGACCTGTGTCTATATTCAACCGCAAATACTATGTAACTATGTACTACTATGTAAGAAGAGAAAGTGCCTCATAAACAGTGCAGCTATTACAAACACTTTAAAAAGGAGATAACTGTTTTTCATTTAATACAGGACATTAGGGAACTGATCATGAAGGAATGGGCTAAGACAGACATAAAGATGCCCAGGCACAATAGAGCTACTGAGCTACAGTACATCCTCTAGAAACAAGCAAACATTATGGACACACCTTCTGCTTGTGGATGCTGTGTTGATTTGATTAGCCAGACATGTCATATTACCAGTCAAACATTTAGGTGTTGATTTACTAAAGGTAAATTGGCTGTTTACTTTGTAAAGGAATTTGCATTTTGCATGGGAAGTTTCCCTGTAGCTTGGTGAATGTGGTGAAGCTCTGGTGACTTCCATCATCCAATCGTTTGCAAGCACAAATACTGTTTTGTATAGTTTCCTTGCACATGATTGGGTATTCTTGGCAAAGTGGAAATTTACCACATTCACCAAGCTAAGAGAAACCTCCCCTGCAAAGTACAAATTCTATGCAAAGTGAATAGCCTATTAACTTTAGTAAATCAGCCTCAATGTCTCGACATACTAGGGACATTAACAGCAATGACTGACACTATCTGTGTCTATTCCATTATCAGTTCTTGTCTCAGTGGACATCATTGGATTTGCACCAGATAATCTGAATCAACCAGGACATGAAACAATGCTTTTGGTGGTGGACACTCAAAGAAAACCTGTTTCATTGCCACTCCCTGCCCCCTCCCTTTTTGATCACAGTTATGGCAGACACCTGTGGTATGATATGGGGAATGCACTGTCAGGGCAAGACAGCTTATAGTCTCTGGCTCTTAAGAGCAAATAATGTGGTTTTCAAATGTGCTTGAAAAAAGAGCAGCATTCTGCACCTTGAGAGCTTTCAAACATCTTATTCTAGGTCAGTTAGTTTAACTCAGGTTGGACAACAGGTAGGCTGCATCAAGAAGCAAAAGGGAACAAATACATCATGCTATGAGAGGTAGAACCAATAATTAAGTTGCTACAGAACTTAACAGAAGTGTAAATTCTGGGGGACCAGGCGAATGATAGACCCAAAAGTCTCTCAGTGGATAGTCCAAACTTCTGTCCAGAGGTGGAGGTGTTCTCTTATCTATGCAATGCCAAGTTGATCAAGTCCTATTCCAGATACCCTTGCCCCCAGGTGAAGGGGAGCAATGTGCTAATGGCTTAATTGAGATTCAGAACAAGAAATGCCTTCCCATCAGTGCCATTGATTGTGAAATTTATTTTCAGAGATAGAGTGTGCCAGGAGAAATAGTTAAAATTGGCTGTGATCCCATTCTGGAAGAAAAGGCCTTGGTTTTCACTCCTATTGAACCTCCATCATCAAATCCAGTGTTAATACCTTTACATCCAGACCTCATGAGTAGGGATGCACCAATAGCATTTTTCCAGACCTAGTATGAATACCGAGTTCCTCAAATACTCGCCAATACCAATTACCGTTACCTTTCTTTAGTGTCATCTGACATTTTTTCTAAAACAATGCAGATTAATGATTTTAGGATAGTGGTGGAGCACCAACCGCTGTGACCCTAGTAGTGCTGCCACTGACTCTAAACTGTAAAGGGACTACAAATCTCAGCAATACATTATAAAGCAATGCATAATACTATCAACTATAGAGTACTACAGATCCCAGCAATGCATTATACAGCAATGCAGAATGCCACCAACTATAGAGGACTACAAATACCAGCTATCAAACACACAACAATTCCAAATACCAATAGCAATAGAGGACTACAAATCCCAGAAATACATTATACAGCAATGCATAATATGAAGCTACATACTCCATTGCTCACCAGGACTGTGCGGCATCTCATGAGGCTGGGTGGGGTCTGACCAGGGTTATGTGGGGTCTGACAAAGGGTTGTAATGGCCTACTAGGGTCTTAGGAGGCTGTGTGGAGTTGGACCAGGGCTGAGCAGGGTCTAATCAGGGCTGTCTGCAGTCTCACTAGGGCTGTATGTGGTCTTAGGAGAATGTTTGGGGTCTCACCAGGGCTGTGTGCAGTCTTACCAAGGCTGTGCAGGGTCTCACTAGGGCTGTGCAGGGTCTCACCAGGGCTGTGTAGTTTGTCTGAAGGATGTTTGGGGTCTGTGTGCAGTCTCACCAGGGCTGTGCAAGTTCTCAGGAGGATGTTCAGTGTCTCACCAGGGCTGTGCAGTCTCACCAGGGCTGTGCGGGTCACACCACGGTGGTGCAGTCTTACCAGGGCTGTGTGCGGTCTCACCAGGGCTTCATGTGGGTCTCACCAGGGCTGCGTGTAGTCTTGTCGGGGCTGTGCGGACTCACCAGGGCTGCCTGTTGCATCTCACCAGGGCTGCGTTTTGGTCTCACCATGGCTACATTTAGGTCTCACTGGGGCTGTGTGTGGGTCTCACCAGGGCTTATTTTGGGTCTCACCAGACCTGCTTGGGGGTTTAACCAGGGCTGCATATTGGTCTCACCATGGCTACATTTGGGTCTCACTGAGGCTGCCTTTGGGTCTCACCAGGGCTGTGTGTGGCATCTCACCAGGGCTGTGTGTGGCATCTCACCAGAGCTGCCTTTAGGTCTCACCAGGGCTGCGTACAGGGTGTCACCAAATCTGTGTGTAGGGTCTCACCAGGGCTGTGTGTGGCATTTCACCAGGGTTGTACCGGTTGGTGTCATCAGGGCTGTATGGGCATGTTCAGATCTTTCCATGGCTGCATGCAGGCTTTGGGAAGGAGGAGACATGCATCCGTGTTCTGGGTACTGAGATGAAGAGATTTTCAGAAGACAGATCTCAGAAATAAATCCTTGGGATAGAACAAATCATTTATGACATTCTTTCCTAACAGATTGTTCTAATAATTGTGTTTTTTCCAAAGGTGTCTTCAGATTTTCATTTGAACCATGAGTTGGTTTTGCCTACATTCAAAGTTACAGAGATATAATGTAGTCAGTAATGTACTCTATTAACTTTATTTCTTCAGAGAAGTAGAATCAAATGGCATACAGGGATAAAGACTTGGTGCTATCTAAGGTGACAGCACAATTTAGAAGTAGCTTCACCACTGGGGATATTCTACAAATGATTCCCTGGAGACTATCTGTACAGTGGCAAAATGGTCACCTTGGAACGTGTTTATCTTGTGCTTGTAACTGTAAAGCACATGAAGTAAATATTTATTTCTGGAAACCCACTCAGTTTTGTTTGGCTAGTTTTTTCCCATGTGTATGCTGCCATGAGATAATCAGGAAATGGAAAATTGTTATAAAATACTTACTATTTGTTTATTTCCTGAGTTATCTCCATGGCAGCATATTTCCCACCCCAGAAGATATAGGCACAAGGACAGGGCAAGCTGGGCGGGACTTCAATGTAATGGTAAGGGGTCTTATGGGAGTTTGGGGTCAGAGCCTTACTCATGTGTATGCTGCCATGATGGTAAGTGAGGAAAGATAAATTCATGTAAGAATTTGACAACAATTTTCCATTTTCATTCCATTTTGTGGGCTACACACATCACTACTACTGCTGATACTACTACCACTACTAGTACTACCACCACCACTAATGCTGCTACTATTACTTCTACTACTTCTAGTAAGAAGAATTTATTAGTAGCAATACACCTATTTTATTTACCTTTGTATTGCTAGTGAATTTAGAATGTTATATTTTATTTGTGCTCTATTGACATATTTTTTCTTCTTTTCAGTTATTGTAGTGTTGTTTGCTGCCCTGAAAAAACAAAGAAAGAAAGAACCATTAGTCCTGTCTAAAGAGGACATTAGAGACAACATTGTAAGCTACAATGATGAAGGAGGCGGAGAAGAAGATACACAAGCCTTTGATATCGGTACACTCAGAAATCCTGGAGCCATTGAGGATAAGAAACACCGTAGAGATATTGTACCTGAAAATCTCTTGTTACCTAGGAGAACTGCTTCTGTGCCAGACAATACAGATGTTCGTGATTTCATTAACCAAAGGCTAAAAGAGCATGACAATGATCCTATTGCACCACCATATGATTCACTTGCAACATATGCATATGAAGGAAATGATTCTATAGCTGAATCTTTAAGTTCTTTAGAGTCTAGTACAACAGAAGGGGACCAAAACTATGAATACCTCAAGGAATGGGGTCCACGTTTCAACAAACTAGCTGAAATGTATGGCAGTGGGGAGAGTGATAAAGATTCTTAACTTTCACACTATGATCA
The DNA here is from genome assembly GCF_000935625.1 of Nanorana parkeri. Taxonomy (NCBI): domain Eukaryota; kingdom Metazoa; phylum Chordata; class Amphibia; order Anura; family Dicroglossidae; genus Nanorana; species Nanorana parkeri. Next base: position 141,398 of record NW_017307123.1, read on the forward strand.
ATCTTTTTTATTTGAAGCTAAATGGAATAAATTTGCGGGCACTTGGAAATAATATTAACAATTTTAAAATACTTTTTTTCTGACACTTGGCACAGTGTTAAATAATAACAATAATACATTAAAAATGAAAAAAAAAACTTTATACCACATTCATTTATTTCATCTGTTTTTATTCAATGTAGAATATCACCCTAGAGAATGACTAATGTTAATTATAAGCCATGGATCAAATGCCATGGTTGCTATGTTGTATGTCAAATCCAATGATCACTTTGAAGACTTGAACAGAAGAATACTTCCTCGTACAAACTCATGTACACATTGCTTTTTGGGGTAATTTGGCTGCCTTTCCATTTGCAGCATCTACTTTTTTTATTATTTTTATTTTCTTCCAGAGGGAACCAGGAAATGATTTTTCTGATACATTTCTGATACATTATGTATATTACAATGTACAGAATATGTACATGTGGTGTTAGTGTGATGAAGCTGGTGAAGATATATGTTAGTAGAAGTTCATTTCATCATATAGTATCTTGCCAATGTTTTATATTTATATTTTTGTATTTATTTTTAAGAAATAAACCTGTTTTTACAACTTGATTAATGCCTATATAATTCAGATTACAAACTATAGACAGTAGGGGGATGCAAAACCTGCAATAGGATAGTAATAATAAAAATGTGTTAATAATTGAAGACAAAATTTAAAGATAGTAACATTTCATTTTTGCTGCACAACTGCACTTACATCTTAATCCCATGTAGATACTTCTCCTTAGATGTAGTGCCACATTTATTTTTTTCAGGTTTTTCTTTTTAACCTGATAATCCTGTAAATAACTTCCTGTCTCTGGGTGACCACATTTTGTCCTTTACAGTTTATGTGGAGGGAACCATGGTTGCCATTCAGGATTCATTTAAAACATGTCCACCTTTGTTTATCTCCTTAACATTAGGGCTGTTGGAGCTAGTAGTTTAACAAAAAAAATATGCTTGTTTTGCTATCTGTTAAGCTCTTATTGAGTTGAGCTCAAGAGGTATTTTCTGTACTTGCTGGACATATTCTTAGCCTGAAGAAATGAAACTAATGCAGTCACTTCATGTAATATCTGATAAGCTGAAATATATTTTACAGTTTGTTTTTGGGTCCAGTCATTAGCAACTTACATATTCTGGTTGCAACTCAAAAGGTATAAAGTTACACACAGCCAAGTACTAGCATTTTAAGATGGAGCCTGGCAGTAGCAAATGTTGTACTTAACTCACAAGAGGTGTGCCTAAAGTTTACAAAAACTATTTTATTAAATTGTATAACAGTGAAACACAGATTTGGTGGACCTGTAGTTTTTTTATACTAGCAAATAAAGCCCTTAATTCTTACAATAATGCACATCACAAGTAGTATTCTCCTTGTTGCAACTGACAGTGTTTACAATGACAAATGTGGGTTATATTCTGTATGTTTAAACTCTCGTAATATAAATGTAGCAGTGGGGCATCTAATATGTGTAAGTAATCATACATTCATCAACATGACTCTATTATTTGTAGCAGGTGCTGACTGCTTATTAAGTGAATAAATAAAAACCCACTCAAACAATACTAACCAATACTCCAAACTCTAAATCTGAGATCTGGAAGGTGGGATATACTAAAGAAAAACATACCTTTTGATTACACAAATGATTTTAAAACTTTATAGAATACTAATAAAATGTGAGATGTTGTGGATTTGATCAAACTAGCAATAACCATTAGTATATCACTCATGCACTTTGAGAAAGCCATTCAAGGCAAAAAATGGCAGGGCAATGTGGCACCTGACAGAGAGAACTTCTTATCTATTGTTGTGTTGGACTAATCAGCATTTGATCCTGTGTTTGGAGAAGTCCAACAGCAGCAGACCCTCAAATACCCACTATGGCTACAAGCAGTTAGAATTATCCTTATTTCTACAACACACAATACCAACATGGGACTAAGAACAGGCCAGTGCTGTCTATAACATAGGAATCGTGAAATTCAATGTATGCTCTGCTATTTAGCTGATCTTAATTGCCTTTGATTGATGCATATACTATAATCTTCAGGGAAGTTCTATTCCATTTCCCTGTATGTTACAGATTGTCTGAGACTCAATATAGTCATTTTAAATAATATTTACACATCACTAAGCAGACTATCTACAGCGTCTTTTAGTACCAGCTTTCACAGCCTAGCATCTTAATAGAATTTGAAAGATTCCATTTGGATGCTATTTTCAGTGTCCCCATGCCAATGTGAGTAATAATCTGAGTCTCCCTCATATAAAGCCATTAAAAGTTGGTTTACTCATTTCAATAAGTTTGATTCAGAGACATCGAACATGACTGTTTAGCTTGACTGACACTACTGGAATCCAACTTGAGTGTAAAGATAAGATGTTTCTTGGAGATATATTACTTAAAGCATTCAGTCACTTTAAGTATGGCTTCCTAGCACACATACTAATTTCCAGCATGGACTCGGTATAGGCAAGGGCTAGTAGATCATGTGTGTACCATGTTTTGCATTCCATACAGTTGTTGTCACAATTAGAAATGGACCTCACATGCATATAGTCACTAGTTTGTGAGTAATGAATCATTGAATCTGTTTTAGATCATCTGATTAAAGCTGCATAGTCTTGGACTTTGACTTATCTATTGATTGTGATCTACCTAATGGTCTACCAACACATTTACTTTCCTTTGAGACCATTGTGAGACTTCAGCTCTCACACAATGTAGCAAGTATACTCAGCTTAATCTCTTGTGTAGCTTTTTTGGTACAAGTTTACTGAGCAAAGACATTCTCTTATTTACTGGTCCATGTATAATATACAACTTGTTTTTACTGATATGTGATTAGATTATCAAATACAAAATTACTCACAATAGTATATAACGTTTGATTTTTGATTTGTCATAAAAAAAGAATTCCTACTTTAGTATATCCTGCTTCCATTATCCCAGATTTACAGTTTATTCTGTTGGATAATAAACTGTCCATTATCTCTGGTTATGGCCTTACTAACACAATGGGGGTTATTCACAAAGCTGCCAAAGGCAGCTGTGTAACTGAGCCAAAGTGAACAGAGCCAAACAACGTTTGGCTATTCACTTCAGCCCTGTATGGCTGATTTGGGCTGTACATTGGCTAAAACCAGCTGTACATTGGCTGCCTTTGGTCAGCCAACCATGCTGTGCATGTTCGGCTGAGCCGATGTGCAGAAGGACTTCAACCCAGCTGATCGAACATCTGGATTGGCTGAGATGAAGCTCCGGCAGCTCAGTTGCTGCCGTTCACCCCTATTCTTATAGGGGCTGAAAGGCAGTGAGTGAATAGCCGAATGCCACCGAGCATCATTCGGCTCGGCTATTCTGCTCGCTACCTGCGAGTTAGCGAGCAGAATAGAAAAAACATGCCAACAAATGAAAAAATGTTAAATATATTTTAAAAAAGAAAAAACAGCATGGGTTCCCTCTCCTAAACCATAACAGACCCTTTAGATCTGGTATAAAAGTTAGGAGTGACCTCATTTAAAAAAAAAGTGTGGGGTTCCCCCTAAAAGTGAAACCAGGCCCTTTAGGTCTGGTAGGAATTTTAGGAGGGACCCCAAGTTAAAATTAAAAAAAAAGTGTGTGGGGTTCCCTAAAGTCATACCAGGCTCTTAAGGTATGGTAGGAATTTTAAGGAGGAACCCCAATCCCAAAAATGAGGAAAAAAGATGTGGGGTCCCCCCTAAAATTCCCAACCAGAGCCTTGATCCAAGCACAGGCCTGGCAGGACTGGGAAGGGGGGACAAGCGAGTGGCCCCCCACCCAGTGCCATACCAGGCCACATACCTTGGCACTGGGAGGGTGCTTTTCCAGGGTCAAGAGATGGGCACAAGGGCCTCTTCATCAAAAGCCCTGGGGCATTGGTTGTGGGGGTGCGGGCAAGGGGGCTTATTCACGTCAGGGTACCCTTTAATAAAGGGCACACAGATGCGGCCCCCCCTTCTGAATGAGTAAGATGTACTCCTACCATTCACTAAAGGGTTAAATTTAAATTTTTAAAAAGAGGCCAGACTTTTGAAAAATCCTTTAATTGAAAAAAACAAAGGATTTTTGACAAGTCCTTTAATAAAAAAACCCACAAAAAAATGGATCCCCGATGTAATCCAGGGTCAATCACGACATCCAGCGTTGTCCACAATGACGATGATTTAACAAAATAAAATAATAAACATTTATTTAAACAAAACACGCCCGCTGACCCAACCACACCCAACAAACTCTCACCCTAGAATGAAGAATCTGACAGATGCCGGCAAAATATAAACAATGTTCAAATTTTGCCGGAACCTGCCAGAGTCTTCCAGCAACTGGGCGGAGCCAGCCACGATGGGATGGCCAGCTCCGCCCAGTTGTTGTTGTACAGGCTATTGTGAATAGCCCTTATAGCAGCCCTTTGGTTCGACTGAACAGAAGGGCTCCTGCAGCCAAAAATAGATGAAGGATCAGCCGAAGCTACTGCTGGATCCTTTGGCTCCTTCATGAAAAACCCTCAATGTGGTTTTAAAGCACAGTGTTTTAAACAAAATATTTGTTTTCACAACTTTATGTGGTTAATACAAATAATGATAGTGCTTATTGTATTATTTTGTATTCATATATTTGTAATTCTATTTTATCAACATACACATGCATACACAGGTGTTGGTTGTAACTATAACACACTATCAAGGATACAGAAACAGAAAAAGATAGTGGGGTTTTGTGTCACCTTTTGTTGGAAATATTACCGCATACAGTATATAGATAAAATTACAAAATTTTATTTATACATCTCATTAAAAAGGTATACAGTTAAAAATAGACAGACCACTAGTCCTACATCAGCACCTCCAAGAAGGTGACCTCATAATAAAGCCGATAGATAGATAGATAGATAGATAGATAGATAGATAGATAGATAGATAGATAGATAGATAGAGATATATTTGTGTGGTTTTATTTCCAGCAATGGGCTACTCACACAATACCCCTCTATATTTTTCTGTTTAATTTTTTTGAGTATCGCTGTGGGGGTGATAAGCCCTAATACCTCTCTGTTGGCCCTCCTGGGTAGTTATCCATAGACGGCCAGGGAGTTATTTATTACTTAAACTCTACAATACTTACAATGGTTACCTTTTACTCCTGTCACAATTTTTAGGTTGCTACAACTGCTCAAGTATCACTGGCAGTATTATAATTTGTCCTAAATCCTGTCAGATTTGCGGGTTGGCTTGGTCTGCATTTAAATGTGGGTAAAACAAAACAAAAGTGTGTCTTTAAAAAAAAAGAAGTTGTGCTAATTACTATTGTTGAATATATTCACCCCATATAGTTATCAGAAAACTATTTTATATGATTATGATCTCTTACGTAGCTTCCCTAAATGTCAACAAATTACCGAATACCAAGTTATTAGACCTGATAACAGAGTCTATTATAGCTACAGTGCTTGTGTCCTTCTCATGCCATTGCGATTTGTCTTCTGGACAACAGATACTATGCAGGACATAAAACAGAAGTCATCAACTTGCGCAACTAGATTAATTGTTTATGGACTATATATTGATAGTATCAAAGGAGCTCCAGTTATACTGGTAATGAATCCAGAGAAGATGTGTGCACTGATCCCGCAGCCTGATTGGTTGGATAGGGAAACTTCCATGTAACAGCAATGTTGAGAAAACATAGGAAACCAGCGCACAGATCTAAGTGCAGTATACTAGTGACTGTTTAATAAGGTTAAAAGTAATGCACTTACAGGATATTAAAAACATCTCGCCTGTCATGCATCAGATGAAAGTCCCATCTCAGTTGCTGGTCCAAGATTGCTATCAGGATATTGAGAGAGCAGAGTCCAGTTCAGTCCAGAAAGATTCCAGAACGCCAGATTTGATTCAGTGGCTGAGCACTGCTGTGGCTGGTTCTCCTCAAAGCAGGGTCACACCTGCTGAGTACTTCTGGGTCGCCAGGTGTCAGGTGTTGCTAGGCAATGCATTTCAGAGGCTCACCTCGTTTGTCAAGCCTTGGTTTGAGGAGAACCAGCCACAGCATTGCCTAGAAATTATATAATATAATACAAGTAGGGAATGTTAAGAGGAAGTGATTATGCTGGTTGTAGGTGATAAGCGTTTCAAGCCTTTGTTAAAAATATTGTATTTTCTTCCTCTATTTTATATTGTAAATGTACATACAGACATTCCTCGGTTACCGACTTACCTGCTTTGCGACCACACGCACTTACGACGGACCGCCGATCGACCTCCGACCTTGCGCGTCAGCGCGACGTGTCGCCGGCGGAAGTGATGTCCTCCGATCTTCACTGCGGGCCCCGGTAAGTATTTTCATTGCCCTATGTACAGTACACTGTTCAGTACTGTACATCTGCAACGCTATACAGTACTGTACTAATGCAGTACAGTACTGTATAGAGTTCCTCACTTAACGACCAATTTGTTTAACGTCCTGGTCGTAGGAACGGAACTCGGTCGTTAAGTGAGGAATACCTGTATTTGTGGAATTATAGATAAATAATAAATAAATATACTGTAAAAAAATATATATAAAAGATGGGATCATGTTGGGTAAATAGACACCAAACATGTCAAACTTTAAAATTGCACTCACCTGGGAAATAGCAAAAAACTACCATACCTAAAAGTTGCCATAGACGACACTTTAAAAGCTTTTACCACTCATCAGTTTGGTATTATCAGTGATTAATGGCCTTAGAATTATTGCTTGCACTCTGATGTTTGCGGTGATATGTAACATGTGTGGCATAATCTTTGTTTTCACATTTAGGTGTGCCCGATGCTTATTTATGTTACTATGTAAATGCATGCGGGGGCAGGGGCCTTCATTTTTTGTGCTTTTTAATTTTTTATATGTGACCAATTTTTTTTTACTTTTTGTTTTTTTACACTTAATTTTATTGAAGCTAAAAAGCCCCCTATGTGATAGCCAATATACAATGACAGGTCCACTTTATGGAGACAATAGGGGTCTCTAAGACCCTTAATATCAACTACGGACCCCCAAAGAAGCTGATGAAGTAGAGATCTGCTTCACCAGCTTCTTTTCTGGCTATAGCAGCCAGATAAATGACAGCTAAAGGTGGAAGTGATGTAATGCACATCACTTCTACCTTCAAGCATTGGAGGAGAGATCAGCAGTGGGGCAATTCTGATCACTCCTCTGCTGCTAGTGTAAGGAGCTGCTGTGCCAGTCCCAGGCCTGCAGAAGGGAAAGAGGAGCCTGGGATAACTGGCAGTGGTGGTGGGAGCAGTGGAGGCAGAGGGGGCGGCTGCACTTTGACATTATACAAGCGATCGGGCTGCTATAGAGCGCCCCAAAAGCTTGAATGTCACAACTGGTCCCGGCTGTTAAAATAATTTTGCAGGATTCTGCCCCCTTTCATGCACGGGCAGTAAACAAAAATCATGTGCAGGTATGTCCACCTACTAGGAAGTGTCCGCCCTTGTATTTACAATGGTTTACGGCAAGTGGTAAAATGCCACAAAACCAATATAGTTTCCATTTAAAATTGAATTCAAAGAAAACTTGATATATAAGGATAAGGTGTGTTATTTAAATCACATGGACAGAAGATTATTTTCTATTTTGGAATAAATGTTCCATAGACAAAAGCAGTCACCAAACCATTTACTATGGCAGGTGCTTTTGGATCATTGAAGATGTGATTAAGTTCACAGAAAGCATAGTGGAAATATGTTTCAAATACTGCTGAACAGATTTTAAAATATCTGTATCATGACTAATATGCATTGAATGCAACATCTCTTTTGTTAGAGAACCCTCTTGTTTTTCCATTGTGAATGCCATTGTACATCATCCTCTATACTGTATGCTGGTCGAAGCTATCTAAAAAAGTGGATACAAGCAGGACATATCAATAAAAGTACCAGCAGAGTATTTAGAGTGTGGAGTGTAACCAGTAGGTATCAGAAAAAAGTATTTTAAGTAGAAAAGCAATCAAAAGGAGTCACTTCTATGAAGGAGGAAATATTACAACCATAATATAATTATCTATTGTAAGCTCTAACTGGCAGAGCCCTCCTTACCATCTTGTCTTGAATTGTATTGTAATTGTAATGTCTTCCTTATATTGCAAAGTGCTGCACAAACTGTTGGTGCTATATAAGATTATTGTTATATGAGTATAACAATAATCTTTGCCCCCATAGTAGTAAACTATATAAAACTATATTTATAATATATGACCCTATAGTCTAGCAACAAAGATCACATTAACAAGATTAAATTAGTAAATTAAATGGATTGGGTTGGGTTGGTACATGACTATAGCACCACACCCCTTATTAGAATTGGAAACATGTATACATATGAATTTAGCCTTTCGAGGCACTAATGCACTTCAACAATACAGGTTGAATAAAAACTATATTCAATTTCCTTATTCAGTCACATAAAATAGACATCATATAGATAAAAGTATTCACAAAACATTGTGGTGTTACAAGACCTCTCATAGCCACACACATACTCTTATCATAAAATCTTTATCATTATTAAACCATATCACATATTAAATAAAATCACACATTATGTTTTCAAAACAAAGGTTTGTACACTTTTATGTCAGTTGCTTTTAGTGCCACAATTCATTCAGCACATTTCACAAAGTGCTTCTGCAGGAATGGAGGTATTTTCCAGCATCTACAGTAATTGGTGTGCACCTGGTGATGGGGAAATCCTCCCGTGAAAAAATGTGGTGGGGTTGCAGAGAGATATACAGGCAAGATCAGGGGCAGCAGATATCCTGCTTATTCTTCTATTACATGTTTAAAACAGCCACGGTATACCCATCGCTAAAGGTAGTATATTGTGTATCATAAGCTAAAAAAAAGTTGCAGCCATTTTCACACTCATATAAGATTTTCCTCGGGAGCCAGAGATAGGGAGCCTTACATGTTAGTATAAGGATCAAGATGGCTGCAACCTTTTACTATTATCTTGAAGGCACACAATGTACTACCTTCACCAGTGGGCAGAGGCCTGCCGACGCTATGGATTAGCCTGCTCAGTCACCTGCTCCCTCAGTGTAGATCTGCTCTGCTGTTTTGAGCAGGGAAGTTATAGTCTGAAAGAGGTGAATCGGCCGCTGGGGACGGGTGTCCTTTACAGTGCCAGGAGCAGCAGGTGAGGGTCCTTGCAGTCTGTGTTGCAGGCACTGAGACAGGCAGCTAAGGTCAGATGATATGCCTGTAGGACCCCCCCTGGTGTACACAAGTGAGGAGCCGATCAGCCACTGGTCTTCCTGTCTTCCTGAGCGTCCATACAGAGAGATGTCTGTGTTCCCTGACAGAAAGCAGTGCTGGAATTGGAGCTGGAGGACAAGAGGGACACCCTAAGGAGCAGCTGGAAAGTATCCGAGAAGAAGCACATACAAGGTAGGATATCTATTACACACTGTATTGCAGAAATTAACCCACTACATACCTAACACCACATCCCTGATCATAGAGACACATTGGTATAAAAACCGTGACAAATTGGGACTTTTTAGCTGCATATATCACTATATAAACTAAATATTTATTGTTTTAGCATAAAAATACATGTAACCATACAAAAACAAGGGGAGCCAAATCAGAAGACGTCTATGCCGGGGGCCACGGAGGGGAAGAAACTAGCCAGGATGCCCAACTACTATCTCTCAATACTTGACAACCATAGGAGCATGAAATGCGTCTGGGAAGAGGGAAAAATGAATTTTATAATTTGTTTTGTTGTTTTCACTCTTCCCAGACACTTTTCATGCTCCTATGGTTAGGTTATCAAGTATTGAGAGATGGTAGTTGGGTGTCCTGGCTAGTTTTTTTCCCCTGCGTGGCCCCCGGCATAGACGTCTTCTGGTTTGGCTCCCCTTATTTCACAATGATACATGACTGTGCTCTATATAAGTGTGTAAGCAAGTTATATATGCACACATATTTATTCATCACATGTGTGTTGTCTATGAACAATGTATAGTGATTGTCTTTTATATTTTATACTATGTGTTGGTCCTGAGAAAGCCTCCTCTGGGGTGAAATGCATAGACCACGTGTGAGGACCAAGGAGCAGCATTTATATCACAAATAAGCAGGATAAAGAGCTTGTGGAAACAATGTAAGTTATCTGCTGTTACCAGCTCTGTGAACTTGTAGTTTCAATATATGTATTATGCTGTCTTGGCCTTAAATAGTGTCCTCCATCAATTGTAGTTTACATGGTATTTTAATCACATTTTATCATGTTGTGTATAGTTATATGTATTTTTATGTTAAAACAATACATATTTGCAGGGTTATTAACTAAAGTGTTTGGAGAAGGCAGGGCAAAGGAACAATCTAGGACAGGGGTAGGCAACCTTGGCTCTCCAGCTGTGCTGAAACTACAAATCCCATAAGGCATTGCAAGCCACAGGCATGACTCCCAGAGGCAGAAGCATGATGGGATTTGTAGTTTCAGCACAGCTGGAGAGCCAAGATTGCCTATCCCTGATCTAGGACAACATAGCTGAGCTGCAAAGTGAGCTGAATTGGATACTTTTTTAAAATCAGCTATTTTGTCCCAGATTGTTCACTTCTCCTGCCTCCTCCAAACACTTCACCCTTTAGTGAATAACCCTGATAGTTTTTATAGTGATATATGCATCTAAAAAGCCCCAATTTGTCATGATTTTTATGCCAATTTGTCATATTACACACTGACCACCTGAGAGCCCGCAGTGACCACCT
>NW_017307123.1:154189-180974 GCF_000935625.1 Nanorana parkeri
ATTTATCCTCCTGAATATAGTTTGAGGAATCCAGCATGGAGCATTGCACAGTATATAGGAGAGCTGAGGCATCCAAATCATTTTAATAAGATTTAATCTGCCAACCGGCGAAAGGGGTAATTTACACCATACATTGCATTGTTTCTGAAATTTCTGCAAAATTGGTATTAAATTATCTTCTAGATATGCCTCGATGTTTACTCTAATCCTTACACCCAAATAAACAAATGATTCCACTATTTGTATATGCTGAATTTGCATCGGCAGTGGACATGGAAGAGGATCAATCGGAAGTAACATAGATTTTTCCCAGTTGACACATAACCCTGAGAACCTACCAAATTCCATAAGTAGAGACATTACCTTTAATAGAGAATGATTAGTATCAGCAAAAAAAACCACCGTATCATCTGCATATAATAGTATCTTATCCTCTGCCTTACCCGGCTTAACCCCATTATCTTGTCTGAGTTTCTTATTAAATTAGCTAACGGTTCTATCGATAGTGCAAATAACAGGGGAGACAGGGGACACCCCTGTCTAGTCCCCCTCATCATTTTAAAAGCAGGGGATAAGGCCTTATTTACTTGTATTTTAGCCAAAGGATTGGCATATAGTAGTTGAATATATGAAATATATCGGGGGCCAACCCCAAACGCTCTTAATATTGCCCATAGATAATCCCATTCCACACTATCAAATGCTTTGGCAATGTCCAGGGACAACAAAGCTCTATTCCCCATTATCTCCGAGGGAACTTGCATATTCACATATAGCCTTCGCACATTGTCTGCCGTTGACTTATTAGGCATAAATCCGCTTTGATCTGAGTTTATTACCTTCTGAATAACCCTAGATAGTCTGTTCGCCAGAACTTTTGCCAAAATCTTAACATCAGATCCCAGCAAAGATATAGGCCTATATGACTCCGGCAGCAATACATCCTTCCCCTTTTTTTGTAAGAGAATAATTGCAGCTATATACAAATATATCGCTATTGATAGCCCATCCAAACCCGGAGCTTTCCCCTTTGGGAAACTAGCCACGGCTTCCTCCAATTCTTGAATAGTAAGAGGGGTTTCCAGACTATCCCTATCGACCTGGGATAACGTATTAAATGGGATATTACCTATATAGCTTGCCAGGTCTTCACTGCTATAGGTTGCTCTAGTGGTATAGACCCCTTCATAGTACTGTTTGAAGATCGAGAGAACCCTGTCGGACCCGCCGCACAATTGGCCATCCGTATCCTTCAACACATTTACAAACGGAATTTGCTCTTGTATTTTCACCAACTGTGCCAGCAGTCTTCCAGAACTCTCTCCCTCCTCCCAGTACTTTTGGTTACTAAAGAATAATTTATTTTTTGCTTTCTTATTTTCAATATGCTTCAGTTGTTCTTGTGCATCTATCCACTCATCGCAAGCTGTTACATTAGGATTTAACACAAATTGCGTCTCTAAACGAGTCACTTCCTTACGAGCCTCTTCCTCCTCCCTATTCCATTGCCTCCTCGTCCTACTAATCTGCTGACATAAATATCCCCTCATATATGCTTTCAAAGAATCCCATACTACCCCATGTGACGCAGAATTAATATTAGTGCTCAAAAACATTGATATCTCAATTTCTAACTTCTCCTGTACTGATAAAATAATTAACCATCCCGGATTTAATTTCCATGGCAATCTAAAAAAACTTCCCCCCATTTCAATTGTAGTGATTATTGGTGAATGATCTGATAGTGATCTTGGTTGTATCTCAACCGATTCAATTAGTGATATTACATCAGCTGAACACAAAACTAAATCTATCCTAGACAATGTGTTATGTGTCTTCGAAAAACATGTGTATTGGTGTTCCTCTGGGTGCATCATTCGCCACACATCTAACAACCCTATTTCTTTAGAAAAATTATAAAAAGAAGTGTTTTTTGTGACATCCAAGTGCTTATTTACCGGGAATTTATCTAACGCTATATTCATATAATTATTAAAATCCCCCATCACAATAACATAAATAGGTAACTTATCTTTAATAAATAATAACAACTTCCGGAGGACCTCATTAGAATAGGGAGGAGGAATATATATGTTTACCAGCACACATTCTACTTCATAGATTTTACAATGCAGAAATACATATGTACCCTCTTTGTCACACAATGCTTGTATACATGAGAAAGCTATACCTTTACAAACTAGTATTGATACCCCTCTAGAGTATGTTGAGTAGCATGCATGAGCTGTATATTGCAAAAATCTGCGTTCCAACCATCCAACACTATCTCCCACCAAATGCGTTTCCTGCAAGCGATGTGCGGTACTATCCAGCATTATGTCTCATAGGCCGTCAATTATCATGGCTCTTTTAAACATGCAACAGAAGAGTAATTGGGACTTCTGCTGCCCTGATCTTGCCTGTAAATTGCCCTGTGGCCCCCACCACATTTGTTGGGGGGGAGGATTTCCCCATTGCCAGTCATGAGTCATTCCACTATAAGCAATTGACATACTTTCAATGGAATACTAACCATTGTTTTGGAAATATAATGTGTGATGGTTATTCAATATGTGATATAATTGAGTAATTATAAAGACATTATGATAAGAGTATTTATGTGGCTAGGGGAGGTATTGTAACACCACAATGTTTTGTGAATGCTTTTAACTCTATTATGTCTATTTGAAGTGACTGAATAAATAAATTGGTATACTTTTTATTCAATCCTGTATTGTTGAAGTACACTGCTGGACTACAATCTCATGTTTAGTTTACTCATTTGTAGTGAGATTGTAGTCCGCCGTCATGTGAGTGAGCTTGAAACAGTGGCTACTTTACAACACACACAGGAACCATGGGGAACAAAAGTAGCCACTCTCCAGAAGAAAGGACAGTGTCAGCATCAATTCAGAGATGATTCGAACATCTACAGCTACGTAATGCACAAATAAGCTGCATATTTATTACATAGTAAGGGAGGTTTAATAAGGACACAGGTCAGTTAGGTTCAACCTATATAGTGTGTGTGTGTGTGTGTGTGTGTCTGTGTGTGTATACTGCTCAGCATTTCAACAACCCTGTCTGTTTTATGAACTGAGGAACTCATCAAAATGGTTTTTGGAGCAGTTTTTTGTTTCCAACTGATATAGCTATTACAGGTGCACCGAAATGGAAATTTTAAAACCGAAATAAAAAAAATGTCAGGCCGAAACAGATACCGAAAATGTTTTTTATTTTAATTTGTTTAAAATATTTAATTTCTATTTATTTTTTTTATAAACTTTCACATTTTTTATATTTATTTTTATTAATTAATTTTGTATTAAATATTTGTATTTTTTACTTTACTTTTAGGGGCTTCAGGGAAATAATAGGGGTCTAAACAGACCCCTGATATTTCCCTTTTAAAATAGAAAAAGAGATTGAGGACACAGAGTCCTCAATCTCTTTTTCTGCAGACTCTGTTATCAATGAACAGGAATCCTCTATGAGTGTTCCTGTTCATTGATAACATGAGGACATGGTATGTTTACTATAACTACAGTGATGCAGATCACTCCCATTCATTCATAATTGAGCATATAGTAAACATACCATGTCCTCAATTATGTACAAACACTCAGCGATCACTGAATGTTTCTATTTCTATCCTGTGCATCAATCCCTCTTTTGATGCAAGATAATTTGATACTGGCTTTATTAGCTGTAGCTTGGCACAGCATGCTATTGCTCAGTCTATGGCCTATTAGGACCCCACAATCTCTCTCCATCACCGTTTTCCCCAGTGAAACCCTGCCTAAGGTGTCATTATTAATAGTTAAGGTACTTGAATGCATTTTTAAGGTTTAATTCTGAGTTCAGTGTCAGTTTAACAATTTGTTGATGATTTTGTTCAGTAAACTATTCAGCACCAATATGTTACTGATGTACTGAAAAACAAAGGGAAGCTTGTTTCCTTGCAGAAACACATTCATGCTGCTGGCCCCAAAATATCTGCTTTAAAATTATAAAATTATAAAAATTATATGTAAATAAATTATATCACCCTGAAAAAAAGAAACCTAAAACACTAAGGGGTCTATTCACTAAGCTGCCGTAGGCAGCCGAGTGAATGACCGACCTAAAGCGGAGTGAGCCGAACGCTGTTCGGCTATTCACTTCAGGCTGGTACAGCTGATTTCAGCCGTATATCGCCTGAAATCAGCCGTACATTGGGTGGCTTCGTATGGCTTTGGGTCGGTCGAACATGCTCAGCATGTTCGGCCGACCCGAAGTGCAGAAGGAGTTCAACTCAGCTGATCCAACATCTGGATCGGCTGAGCCGAACCTCCGGCAGGCTACTCGCTGCTGTTCGGTCTATTCTCATGCCGAACAGCAGTGAGTGAATAGCCTAACTCTCCTGGGCGCTCCGGGAGTCTCCCGCTCCCGGCCGCCAAGGAGAGAAACACTGCTTTTTCTTTTTGTTTTCTTATTCTGACATGGAGCTGTGTCAGAATTGCAAAAAAAATGTTGGCCATAGGAATGCATTGCTAGATTCCTATTGGCTATTTCAATTTGCAATAGCCAATAGCAAACTAGAATTGTACCCGCTCTCTGCTGCTGTGGTGGACCTGATGGAGAACTGCAGCAGAGGGCTGGTGAAATGCTAGTTTGCTATTGGCTATTGCAAATTGAAATAGCCAATAGGAATCTAGCAATGCATTGCTATGGCCAAAAATATATATATATTTTTTCTATTCTGACATGGCTCCGTGTCAGAATAATACAAAAAAAGAAAAAGCAGTGTTTCTCCAATTGGTGGCCAGGAGCGGGAGACTCCCGGAGCGCCAGGGAGAGTTAGGCTGTCTGGAGAAAGCTCACTCACTGCCATTCACCCACACACATTCATAGGGGCCGAACGGCGGTGAGTGAATAGCCGAATGCCGCCAAGCAGCATTTGGCTCAGCTATTCTGCTTGCTAACTCTGAGGTAGTGAGCATAATAGAAGAAAACGTAAACAAATGAAAAAAAATGTTTAAAAATGATTTAAATAAATGTAAAAAAAAGAAAATTTAAAAAAGTTAAGAAAATAATAAAAAAAACTTAAGTAAAAGAAAAAAAACAACAGCATGGGGTTCCCCTGCCAAACCATACCAGACCCATTAGGTCTGGTAGGAATGTTAGTAGGGACCACATTTAAAGCAAAAAAGATTTTAAAAAAGCATGGGGTTCCCCTCTTAAAAGTCATACCGGACGCCAAACAGCTGCACCGAACCGCTAACAAGTACTATCTCAAGGGAAATAAGGCAGATTCCTTACTGGCCACTAAGCTTCGGGGCATAGACCGCAACTATAAACCCATTAAATTAAGAACCCCCTCAGGATCCCATTCTTGTAATACTAGATACCTTCCACCAACACCTATCTTCCCTTTATACCTCCCAGGGCCACTTTTCCTCCACCACGGCTGACCATTTGTTTGCAGATCTAGATCTCCCCCACCTTTTGGCTTCACAAACCACCTTGTTTGATGAGGTTGACTTAGCAATAAAATCCCTACCTAGTGGCAAACGCCCTGGGCCAGATGGCTTCTCAGTAGCCTACTATAAGACATTCCGGGAACTTCTGACCCCAATGTTAACTGAATCCTTCAATAGTCTCGTGATGGGAAACAGATGGGTCAAGATTCACTCACCGCCTCAATTTGTATGATACCTAAGCCAAATTTAGACCATTCTAATCCCTCCAATTTTAGGCCAATCTCCCTACTCAATGTGGATGTAAAGCTACTAGCTAAAGTACTAGCCAATAGGCTGAACAATAGTAGGCAGATTGAACTCTAACGACCAAGTTGGATTCATTCCTTTGCGACAGGCAGGGGACAACATACGCAAAATTACCTTACTTACTCATGTTGCCCATGAAACTAAAAACCCCTGCTATGCCTTTGATGCTAGATATCAAGAAAGCGTTTGATACTGTCTCTTGGCCATACATGTTTTACACTATGAAACGGTGGGGCTTTGGTCCACGCTTTCTTACATTGATATCTTCCTTATATAAAAACCCCATAACTCACATCAAATAGGCAGGCTATCGCTAACCATCCATCAATATCCAATGAGGCACTAGACAAGGATGTCCACTCTTGCCCCTTCTCTTTGCCCTGATCCTGGAACCACTAGCCCAAAAAATACATAATTCCCCTGATATATCTGGCATACTTCACGAGGGTAAATCCCATAAATTAAGCCTCTTTGCTGATGACGCTCTACTCTTTATCACCAAGCCCTTAATCTCCCTGCTCAACCTTATGTCACTCCTCTCCTCTTTCACATTCCTTTCAGGCCTCCAGATCAATTAATCCAAATCGACAGCGCTGAACATATCCTTGCCTCCATGGTTAGTGGAATCTATCCAAAGACAATTTCCATACCCCTGGTAATCTAAACATCTCCCGTATCTGAGAATAAAATTGACCAACTCTTACCACACCCTCTATGGAGCCAACTATCCCCAAATGATAATTACTCTCAAACGTCTTCTAAACACGTGGAGCAAGAATACAATTATTTCTTTTTTTCCCCCTTAGCTGCATTGCGTTGCGTTTCCGTTCCGTTTTAGTTGCGTTTCGTGCGCGTTCGTGCGTTTCCGGACCGGACAAAATGTGACATGCAGTATTTTTTCTGTCGTAAGCTGAACAGACTACACACGTGAGAACTGGAGCCCATAAAACACATAGGGATACATTGGGATGCATTTTGAGTGCAGCAGCGTACGGAGACGGTCAGCACACAAAATGGACGTCGTGTGAACAGGCCCTTAGGCTATGTTTTAAAATGTTTGAAATAACAACAGTTTAGTTTTGGATAGTTTAAAGAAGGGTTAGTTAGTAGTAGATCCTTTAAGGCCTGTAAGTTGTGAGGTAGAACCTCCATGGATTGGACTTGTTTTTCCAGCACATCCCCCACATGTTCAATTGGAATGAAATCTGTAGAATTTGAAGGTCAAGTCAACACCTATAAAATCATTATTGTTCCTCAAACCATTCTTGAACCATTTTTTCAGTGCAACAGGGTACATTGTCCTGCTGAAAGAGGCCACTGCCATCATGGAATATATTTTCCATGAAGGGGTGTACTCGGTCAGCAACAATGTTTAGGTAGGTGGTACGTGTCAAAGTAATATCCACATGAATGGCGGGACCCAAGGTTTCCAGCAGAGCATTGCCCAAAGCATCACACTCCCTCCACCAGCTTGCCTCTTCCCATAGTGCATCCTAGTGCCATCTTATCTCCAGGTGTCCAGGTAAGGGACATAGATGCACCTGGCCATCCACATAAAAAAGTGATTCTTCAGACCAGGCCATCTTTTTCCATTGCTCTGTGACCTAGTTCTAATGCTCACAGGCCCACTGCCGGTGGACACCGGTTAGCATTGGCACACTGACCAGTCTGCGACTGTGTAGCCTCATACACAACAATCTGTGATGCACTGTGATGCACTGTGATGCACTGTGTTTCAAATGGAACCAGTTTAAACGTTTTCAGCAATTTGAGCTACAGTAGCTTTTTTATTGGATTGGACTACACGGGCCAGCCTTTGCTCTCTAAGTGCATCAATGAGCCTTGCCGTCCATAGAACTGTCACAGGTTTTTCTTTCATGGGCCACTGGTAGGTTCTGACCACTGCAGACTGGGAACATCCCACAAAAGCTGCAGTTTTGGAGTTGCTCTCTCATCTAGTCATCCCTTTTTGGCCCTTTTTAAAGTCGCTGAAATGCTTACTCTTAAATTATCCCACCCATTTCCAGGTGTCAAAAGATGATCAATGTTATTCACTTCACCTGTATAATTGCAGTATTTACCTGTAGGTCATTTTTGGTATAGATTTAACTTTTCACACATTTCCTGTTTCATCATTTGTTAATATGTTATAGTTAGTCTCTCTTGGGAAAAGTATGGGGACTGCCATTACAGGTATTTTTCTAACTAACATCAGTGATGAGGTAATATTGTTGCTCTCACTGACACCAATGATTGGGGTTTTTATAAACACTAACTCCAACGATGGGGATGTTTTTTTCACAACACAAATGAGGCTTATTTGTAATTACATAACCATCAACAATAGAGCTTATTTGTATTTACCCTAGCAGAATTTTTACTCAAATTACCACCAACAAAGGAACACTGACACCAACAATGGGGCTTATTTTTGCACCCACTGACCAGCAACATAAAGTTCCTATGTTATACCCAACTATTGCACTGTTCTATTTAACAGTTTCCTACCAAAGTTTTCAGGTTAAATGCTTAAAGGAGAACTCCAGATTTGAGAAAAATGAACCAATTAACCCTTGCAGTGGGGGTACCTCCCACCCCAGCACTTCAAGGGTTGAGTGCCCATTTTTCTCTAGAGGTAAAAATAAAGAAGATATACTCACCTGATCCTTGGTCCTGTGGCAATGACCGCTAACCTCCCCCCCCTCTGCTCCAACTGTGGTAAGTCCCTCTCTATCCTCACATCTAATATAGGTGAATGGACTATATTAGACATGATGATGTCAGGGCTTAGACTGCTGGAGCCTGGAGAGAAGAGGCTGAACGGAATGGTCTAGCAACCAGGTGGAGACGAGGATTGGGTCAGTATTTCTTCATTTGAGCCCCACCATGGGTAGCCCCACTGCAAGGGTTAATTTTTCTAAAATGTAGAGTTCTTCTTTAACGTGTAACTGGTTGCCAAGCATTGGCAACTGCTTAAAGGAGAATTATGGGGAGATTGAAATACACTCATCCCCATAAAAATAGCTGGCATGTGACACTGAAGCTGTCACATGCTGGCTCTATAGATCAAGAACTGAGTGATCACACACCGATGATCGCTCAGTTCCCACACTGATCACTGCTCTGTGCAGTGATTCAACCCCCAGTTGAACCCCCTGACTGGAGGGATGGAAGGGATTGGGCAATCTAGAGCAGAGCCAGCTGTCAATCAGGTGGCATATCTATATGCTGAGTTTTGGGTCACAGGAGGACATACGGGTCTACTCACTAAGCTGCCGTAGGCAGCCGAGTGAATGACCAACCTAAAGCGAACTGAGCCGAACGCAGAGCGCGAACTTCAGGCTGGTACGGCTGATTTCAGCCATATATCGGCTGAAATCAGCCGTACATCAGGTGGCTTCTGGTCGGCCAAACATGCTCAGCACCAAAAAGGTTGTGCAGAAAACAGTTTGTAAAACTTACATTTCTTCACATAAAAATGTTCTTCTGCAATGCTGTTTATGTGTTTCTGCAATGCTGTTGCGTGTGGTAAAGAATTTAGGATTCTGTGGGTACAATGACTGCAGCATATCTGTGTAGTGTGTATTGTACAGTACATAGAAGCAAGGTTAACACATATTTATAACACTTTAAAAAGCATATTCTAGATAGATAGTTTGAACTGGCAGAAATTGATGTACCTATTCATTTTTTGTATCAGAAAACACATAGAGAATGTCTTAAAAAGGGTTCATCCATGACTTTCCTTTGCTTCTCAGCTCCATCTAGTGACAGTAATGCAGGGTAAACTCTTTATAAATCATCCCTAAATCACATTATACCACATCATTATTTTATAACAGATAAACATTGTAAGTTTATAGATGCTTTATTTACTGCAAAGCATCCTCTGAAATGTCTTTAATATATTCAGCTGTTAACTGTTTCAGATTTACAGCTCTAAACATAGAAATGTTAAAGGAAGGCCTAGGATGTGTAGGGAGGAGGCCCAAGTCAAAAACCTTAACTAATAGATTATTTTCAAATAAAAGCTTTAGACTCAGGTCTTACCTTGTGCTGGTCGATGTGGTATCCAAATATTTGGTTGGTATTTGAGTGCTATTAAATGTGCATTATTTTATTATATTTGTTTAAAGTGTTTCTACAGTAAAATGAATAACAAAAATGTAATATTTTGCAATTAACTAGTCTTCACATTCATTCTTTATGTGCAGTTTTTGACTTTTATTCTTACCTGGTGATCCGCCCAGTATCACACTTCTTGTGCTAAGGCGACAATGCTCAGTGCCCAATCTGCATTGCAAACCCAGTACAGTAGTGGTTTTCAGGACTTTAGTATCTCCTTAGACCCATAATGGAGGGGGTAGTTTTTTTGTAGTCCACAGAAAAGTGGGAATGATGCTAACTGATAAGAGTGTAGCAAATGCAGAGTGTAAAGTTCAGCTTACTAGCTTTCATGCAGGCTCAGCATTTTTGGGGGACTTTGAGAAATAGAGCATAATTTGGGAATTTACACATCACTACTGGTGAGTAACATGTAAACAAAATGTTTTGCAAAGGAAATATGTTTATGCAACAGACAAGATGTATTGTGAATCAAAAAGTGCACAACACTAAATACCAAAACAAATAACAGTGTATAAAGTGCAATCTACAGCAGTGCTAAATATGAATCAATGTATACAGTATATCCCATGATAAAAGTGCATTGCAAATAATACTAATAATGAATCAGTAATACATAGTAGATTATTGATCAATCAATAATTCATATGCAATAAATACTAGTGCAATAAATACTATAAATAATGCATATGTGATGAATACTAGTGCAATCAATAGTAAAAACACTGAAAATAGATATATACAGTGTCCAATCAATAGCTTGTGATAGTGATTCAGTAACAATGTGCTTCACACAAAACAATTCCAATTAAATCCTATTGTGGAAAGCAACTCAATAAAACAAAGTGCTCAATCCAAGCAATCCAATAATCCAAGAGTAAAAAGTAGCACTCTTTCCGTGAATGAACACAGCTTCTTTTCACTGCACTCACTGGAATTAGTTGACCATCTAAAAATAGATGGTCAGAAAAGGCATGATGTAAAAGCCGAGCCACATTCAATTGTTTATCCAGCTCATCCAGTGATCCTTCCCAATCCACAAAGCAGTCGGTCTCCCAATACGAAATCAAGAATCACCGCCCACATCACCAGCAGCCCGTCTGTCTCTCCTCTTTTTTTCCCCTTCTGCAGCCTTTTGATCAAAAAGCCATACCTCCAACATGAAAACAAGGCTAAGTGACTCAGCTATGCATGAAAAGATAGGAACTGGGGTGCAGAAAAATGACAGTAGGTGCTCTGGACTGATTAGTATTAGGCTGTAGCAGGAGGCAGTTTGTTTGCCGAAGGGCTGGAGAGTGGTATAATAATGAGTGTCTGCAGGCAACAGTGAAGCATGGTACAGGTTCCTTGCAATCTGGGGCTGCATTTCTGCCAATGGAGTTGGAGATTTGGTCAGGATCAATGGTATTCTCAATGCTGTGAAATACAAGCAGATACTTATCCATCATGCCATATCATCAGGGAGGCGTGTAATTGTACTCAAATTTACTCTGCCGTAGGACAACAACCCCAAACATACAGCCAATGTAATTAAGAACTATCTCCAGCGTAAAGAAGAATAAGGAGTCCTGGAAGTGATGGTTTGGCCCCCACAGAGCCCTGATCTCAACAGCGAGCCTGTCTGGGATTACATGAAGAGATAGAAGTATTTGAGGCAGCCTACATCAACAGAAGATCTATGGTTAGTTCTCCAAGATGTTTGGAACAACCTACCTGCCGAGTTCCTTCAAAAACTGTGTGCAAGTGTATCTACAAGAATGTATGCTGTTTTGAAGGAAAAGGGTGGTCACACCAAATATTGATTTGCTTTGGATTTCTCTTCGGTTCATTTACTTTCCATTGTGTTAATTGATAAAAATAAACTATTAACACTTTTATTTCTGAAAGCATTCTTACTGTACAGCATTTTTTTCAAACCTGCCTAAAACTTTTGCACAGTATAGTATATACAGTAACTTCTCTGTTATTTGGTGGTATTCAACTAACAATAGCTTTCATCTAACCAGAAAAAAAGTCCCCTGTTCTGCTGATCTGTGGCATGTATTATCCTGGAAACAATTGTGTGCCTATTTGTCTTAATTTGTTTTAAGTGTATCAGTTTGTCTTAATTTGCTTTTGATTACTGCATTTTAATATTAATATAAAGTCAATACAGAGTTTGTGTTATGGTATAGTATGGCATTAGTTAGACCTATTTTTAATAGTAACTCTCAAGCAATCAGAAACAATATTTATCCGGAATCTACTAATTCCCATAGATGCCGGAAATGGGGAGCTTATTGTATATTCCTACCCCAACCTGGTGTATTGCTGCATGCGTGCATGCATGCTGCTTATTGGATGACCCTGACCTGATGTGACCTGAAAAAGGAGAGTCGTGCTTGCACAGGCAGGGTTATGACATGCTAATGAGGCTGTAATCTGATGGCAGCCAACTTTGAGATCAATAATTCAGCTCAGGACTAAAGGGTTGATCCAGGGCAGAAGCTGGTAGAATGTGTTCTACCGATGGCCCTGCCTTCAGCTCCAGCCCCAGGGTAATGTGTGCAGCCCAGATGGAAAGACTATCAGGAAAAGGGGAATCACACAGCCGTGTTATCCACCCACATACTCACGCCTCACTATGAGAACCCAGGAAGGTGATTAAGAGCTGCATTAGATAACAGGTGCTGTGTACAGGAAATGAGAGCTGAAATTAAAACCCAGACCCCCCCCCCAAAAAAAAAAAACGATAAAAAGGGGCATTAAATTAAGCTCAGTCTCTATAAAAAATTGAATTGAAAATAATAGCTCAAATATAAAGCTCATTTAAGCAAAAAAAATATAGAAATGTGTAGGAATAGGAATGAATGATAATAAAACCATACACAATATAACAATATGACAATACAAAAACAAAAGACCATAATTTGTAGTAAAAACTACTTATAAATACCATTAAAATAACATCCTCCCATACTGGTTCTCTACAAATGAATGAATATTCCATAGGTGAGAGACCATGAAACCTCCTAAATGGGCTAATAAGGCATAATGGGCTGATGAATATAAAGTAGTGATGACTCTCAAGTGTAATACTAGAATCATCTACCCACTAATAGTGTGTCTGGAAGCTGTGAGAGGTGGGAACTACCAAACAAACCTCTCCATATTGCCAACAGGGACACAATGCATCAAGGCAGAATACAATTTCAGACTTTCATTTAGACCCATAGGCGTCAAACTGCTAAGTGTATAAATCCAATATTTCTCTCTTGCACACAATCTCTTCAATCTAGCACCTTTGTTATTCTCCCATGGGATGGCTTCAGTGCCAAACAAACTCAGGCTTGAAGGATATGCATCAGGTCAACTTTATCGATGATATTACATTTGTGTTCCCCAAACTTAGTTCTTATGGTTCTTATAGTTCTGCCTACATATAGCTTGCCAAAAGAGCAGATCAGTCCATACACCACACATTGTGTTCTGCAACCAATAAATTGATAATATCTCTTTTCTTATGCCACATAAATGGACAGGTGCCACAATTTGGTACACCACAACTAAAGGTGCCCATCTTCTAAAAAAGACCCTTGCCTGGTGGTCCTGACTGAAGGATCTCACCTTACTCTGTGCTAACAGACTCCTTAGATCTCTAAGTTTACTAAAAATCACCTTAGGATGTGAAAGGAGAGAGTCCCTGAGGACCAGATCCTCTTGTAAGAAACGTGTGTTTTTTCAGAATTTTAGAAATCAAAAAAACCACTACTATTAGTATTAGTCATCACAGTGCTTAACTCTTTTCTCAAAAAATGGGGCCCTTTGTTTAAAAAAGCATTATGCATCAATTTCTTTATTATAGCCAATCTCAAGAAATTTTTGACTCAATACTTCTCCCTCTGCAATGTAGTCTTCCTTTGTGCAGGTACGTCTCAATCTGCAAAACTGTCCTTCTGAGACATTGTGGATCCATCTAGGGTGAAGCCCACTGCTGGCAAGCACAGAGGAATTCCCTGCAGTGGACTTAAAATGTGTTTTGGACATAATTGTACCGTTAACATCATAGCCCAATTCTAAGAAGACCAAATGTTCTTCATTGAGGACAAATGTGAACTCTATACCAACAGTATTGTATAAAACGAGAAAGACATGTTCTATCGCCATGCTAGATGATAAGGATATCATCAAATATACCTTGCATATATAGCCAGGTTGCCTCCAATTGGGTTATTGTTCGAGATGTGGAAATGTTCCCAATAGCCCATAAATAAGTTGGTATAGCTGGGGCAAACTTGGCACCCATAGAAGTCATCTTGAGTTTTAAATAATGTTCTTCTAAAAAAGAGAAATAATTGTGAGACAAACAAAGTGCATGGCTTCATGAATAAAATTTGCCTGATCAGAGTTTGTGGACCCAGAAGAAGAGAGAAAAAACTGTGTCACTTGAAGACCAAACTTATGTTCTGTAGATGTGTAGAGTGACAAAACATCAAGGAATACCTTTGTTCCATCACTAATTTTGTAAAATATCTAGCATGTCATTAGAATCATGTACAAATGCTGGAAGCTCACACACTAAAGGTTGAAGAAAATGATCTATATATCTTGCCAGCTTGTATGTAAGACATGCAATACCCGAAATGATGGGTCTCCCTCGCGGAGTGATTTTGTTCCTTATGTATTTTGGGAATGGGATAAAAGTATGGGACTGTTAAGTATTTCACAAATCAATAGTTTTATTCTGTTTTGGAGAGAATTCTCCTGTCCAAGACGCAAGTTAATAAACTCTCCAGTTGCACCCTAAATTCACTGTTAGGATCTTTAGTTGGTTTTTGTATGTATTATGAGTAATCTAAAAGCCTCTTGTAGATACTCACTTTTATCCTGAAGGACGAACCTTCCACCTTTTATCAGCTTGTCTGATAATTAGTACCTTATTTGCTTTGAGCTTACTTAGACACTGTTTTTCGGTGTGTATCAGATTTCACACTACCTTCCATTTGGATGTACATAGCTCCATTTGGATGTACATAGCGACTGAGCCACAGTGAAAGCCAAAGCTGGCCGAATGGCCGCCCATTGGCCGGCCGACAGCCTGCTTCTGACAGCTGGGCAGAGCCAGACGTCATTTCACGGCTGGCTCCAGCCACTTTCAGAGAGATCAGCGTCCCTGGTTACAAGGTAACCAGGGACGCTGTCATTACACACTGAGAACCCGGCTGGGCCACTATGATATCACAGCGGCCTCTCCGTGTTCTCAGTATGTAATGACAGATGGCATTCCTGGTTACCTGGTTACACCATCTGTCATTACTCTCCCGGATGCTCTGGGAGTCTAAACTGACTCCCGGCCGCCTGGGAGAGAAACACTTTCCCAGAAAGGTTCACTCTGCTTGATCGAGCAGAGTAAACCTTTCCCTGCTCGGTTTTATTTATTAATTTTTTCTTCTGACATCAGAGCTTTTGACTGCCGTCAGAATAAAAATTAATAAATGAATAAAACTACCATAGGAATGCAAAGCTAGATTCCTATTGTCTATTTCAATTTGCAATAGCCAATAGCAAACTAGCTATTGCACCCGCCCAATGCTTGCAATTCGGCTATTTACTCACTGCTGTTCGGCATCTATAAGAATAGACCAAACAGCAGCGAGTAGCCTGCTGGAGGTTCGGCTCAGCCGATCCAGATGTTGGATCGGCTGAGTCAAACTCCTTCTGCACTTCGGGTCGGCCGAACATGCTAAGCATGTTTGGCCGACCCAAAGCCACACAAAGCCACTCGATGTACGGCTGACTTCAGCCGATATACGGCTGAAATCAGCCGTACAAACCTGAAGTGAATAGCTGAACAGCGTTTACAATACAAAATTAAACTAAAAGCCGGCATCTGACTTTTAGTTTCGTTTTCGAGCGTCACAGCAGGCGGGAAATTCAAAAGTGAAAAGTTGTAATATACATAGAATACACACAATACAATGTAACACTTAAGCACAAAATACATTTCATATGGAGCTATTTGAATTGGTACTTAGAAACAACTTCTTTACGTTTAATGGTCACTATTATAAGCAAATAGAAGATGTAATGATGGGCGCTGCCTGTGCCTCTGCAAACAGGAATATGTAGCCCACCACACAGCACATTATATTAATGTAGCACAATACATTACAGTGAACACAAGGATACAGAATATGTAGTCCAGATCACTGCAATTCACTGTCATGTGGCACTATACAGCAATGGGTATGGCACATTTAAGCAAAACAATATAGCATGGCAGCCTCCATTTGCAAAGACTTTGTGATCTGTCACTATCTATTCCAAGCCTTCAACACAGAATGTGTATATTACTGACTGTAAATAGTGCAGATTTTAGCAGCACTGCTGTATAGAAGAATAGCAACAACTATCTCTCCTTTCAAACTCTCTGTGATTTATCCCTATCTGTTTCAGTTCTTTGAAACACACACACTGCCAAAGGCTGCCAGGAATCCTACCTTTGATAAGGAGGGCACTAAAGCATAGGAAAACTCCCATGGCTGGTCATTTTAAACCACAGTTCAGAGGCCAGGAAGTGCATAATTGGTAAAGCAATAAATGACTGCATAAGTTTACTATTTTCCTGAATTGCAAATTACTTCAGGTTAATGGTTCAGGTCATAGTCATAGTCAACTTGAACCTGAAGTGCATGCTTAGTAGGCAACTTCTTTCAACTAACATACACTGTTTTGTGTATTTAAAGGCTTCTGTTTGCAGGGGTTCCATTACCTAGGAAATTCTAAATTATTTGCAAACAATTATATATAGAGGCCTTAGGAACCAATCATTGATAACTGGGAGTAATTGCTTTAGGGCCAACATTTCTAACTTCTATAAGTCCTTATGACCCATGCACATTCCATTGACCATTGCTTTATTACAATACTGCAGCTCTTTAGTGAGGAGGTTAATGATTCTTGGTAGTGCCATAGTGCACCTTCAGTGTAGTGATGGATACAGAAAACTAGCCTTTTACTTTGAATATTAAACAATATATGGTATTTTTGTTGCTAGACTATACTAAAACAAATAATCAACAATCTGAGCTCATGCATGTGGAATCTTCAAGTCAAAAAATGTAGTTTCTTAGTAGTTATTCATGTACCAATAAATTTTGCATCCTTTGCATTATTAGAATAAGTGAGAACTAGGCATTATACTTTATACCTTAATGTTTAATCTTAAAAAAGACTAATTATTTTGAGATTCTATGTTGTGTTTAAGTGTCTTAAAAAGATAAACAATTGATAATGCACACTATTTTTTCCCAATAATTGTACTTAATGGTGGCGTGATGTCTACTCTGCATGAATATGAACATGAAAAAAATTGTGTGAATTTTAAATAGTATACATAAACATGACAGATTAAAGCTTAAAGTCATACACCTTTTATTAATGTATTATTAATCCAAAAGGTGGGTCCACACAGACTGTATTTTTTCTTCAGAGAGCATTAAATTTATTCAAAATGTTTAAGCGCATTTGAGCATACCACAATCTTAAGTTAAAACGCATTTCACCCAGGCAATAGATGCAGCTAAAGTTGGTGCCTGGAGATGTAGGAAGATTTTGCAAGTGATTATACTGAAGCTAATTCAGATACTTTGATTCCAGAAAAGTAATGGCACAAGTAAGGTACAGTATATTATGCTATACAATAGCAATACATGTTATGTTTAACAGAGTGTTTATTAACATTATTCTGTGAGTTAGAACATGCCCTTTTTTAAAACTAACTGGAAAAGGGAGGATCTGCATAATCACTGCTTAATCAATCTCACTGTTGACAAAATAAAAAGCATCATCTGCCTCACTTAACTATAATGGTAATACAGGATATGAGCTAATTAAAACTCTCATTGCGGGGGATCCCTGTAACTTGACTTTAAACCCACAGCATAGCCCAGGATAGAGCTACACAGCCCACCATTAATCCTGCACAGCACAGCATAGACCCCGCATAGCCACCTGAGAGTCCACACAGCCCACCATAGAACCTCCACAACCCACCTGAGAGTCCACACAGCCCACCATAGAACCTGCATATCCACCTGGGACCCCATACAGCCAACCATAGACCCCTGACAGCCTACCAGAGAGTCCACACAACCCTCCATAGACTCTGCACAGCCACCTTACTGTCCACACAGAGCACCATAAACCCTGGATAGCCCAACTGAGAGTCCACACAGCCCACCATAGAACTTGCACAGTCTACCTAAGAGTCTGCACAGCCCACCATAGAACCTACATAGCCACCTGGGACCTCATATCATCCACCATAGACCACACATAGCCACCTAAGAGCCCGCACAGACCACCCTAGACCCTGCATAGCCCACCTGGGAGTCCACAAATCCCACCATAGAACTTGCAGAGCCCACCACAACCCACTATAGACCTTCCAAAGCCTCCTGAGACCTTTCACAGCACTCTCAGACCTCCCGTATCCCTTCTGAGACCCCACACAGCCTCCTGGGATCCTCCGCTGGAGACATCAGGCCGCCACCTAGAAACATCACAGAGTAAGTAGCTTCATATTATTCGGCATTGCTTCATAATGTATCACTGGGATTTGTAGTCCTCGCTAGTTGATGGTATTATTCTGCATTGATGTATAATGTATTGCTGGAATTTTTAGTCCTCTACAACTGGTGGTATTCTGCATTGCTGTGTATTGTATAGCTAGGGCTTGTAATCCTCTATAGCTGGTGGTATTCTGCATTGCTGTACAATGTATTGATGGGATTTGTAGTCTCTCTATAGCTTGGAGTCAGTGGAAGAGCTACCAGGGATTCAGCGTTTTCAGCTGGGACCTGGACGTGGCACTTCACCACTGTCCTAAAATGATCAGACTGTATTGTTTTAGAACAACTGCCACATGACACTAAAAGAGTATCGGTAATTGGTATCGGCTAGTACTTGAGGAAAGTTTCGGTACTCATACTTGGTCTAGAAAAAAATGATATTGGTACATCCCTAGTAATTTTAATAACAGTAAATTACGAAATGACTTGTGTTACAATTATACCCATTTTATCCTATTTTATCTGTAGTGGAGATCTCCCTACAATATTGGTGTTCACTATTTTAAGTATAACACATAAAAAATATCTGAAAATTCTATAAAGTTATTTGAAAAAAGCACATGTTTATTGTGTTCAGCCAAAAACAAAAATGAGAAAAAATTACTAAACTCATATTTGACCTATAGAAAAGGGAAAAAATAGTATTTATTGAATGTAGGCATTGGCACCTTTATGTGCAATTCAGGACAGTTATATTGTTTTCTCTTTCTGCAGCTAAACTTCAGTTATAAAATGGGAAAATCATCCCTACCACTTTGTTCCAAGGAAGTTTGAAAGAATAATAGTTGCAAAAAACAAAAGTCTAATTCACTACATATTGGAATGTGTGGCAGATTTGCCACATTCATTATTTTTGGATTTGTATCTTATGTGATTTAACACCAGTGGAAAACATTTCGGTCAACATGGAAAACAAAAAAATCCAGTTAATGACATGCTTGGGGATGTCTTAAACTTGTACATAATGTTACAGAGCAGTATTATTTTCCGGAACTGTCTCAACAACAGAGTACACTAGCAGAGCATATTTGGCTGTAAACATAGGGGTCTATTCACAAAGCTGCCGAAGGATCTGGCCGTAGCTTCGGCCGATCCTTCGGCTAGCTTCGGCACCAGGACCCCTTCGTTCAGGAGAACCGAGGGGGTGCTGATCTTTTATAATTAGCTTGTCCTACATACAGCAGCATCACCCCAATCTGATGTTTTATGTTTAACAAGAGGCCTTTTTTCAGGTAATTTTAGCAGTGACACATTCCTTTTCAACAAGTAATAATAGGCCCTTTTTGACTGACAGATTAAAATTAACCAACAATCCACTAAGGCTGCCCCTGTTCTGGCTGATGCAAAACTATTCTTAAACTGGCTGGTTTCTATCAAACATCATTTAGGAGAAAACATATGATAGAGCAATGTAAAAGTGTCAAGCAGTAGGACATTTCTAGATAGGGATAACTGGCTGAAATGTACACTAAGGTTGTTTTACTAAAGGCAAAGGAATTTTCCCTTAGCTTAGTGAATGTGGTGAAAATACACTTTGCAACAAAAAAACAATCATGTGCAAGGAAAATAAAAAAGTAATTTTGCTTGCACATGATTGGATGATGGAAGTCCCGAGAGCTTAGTCACATTCACTATGCTAAGGGAAAAATCTCCCTGCAAAGTGAACAGCCTTTTTGACTTTAATAAATCAACCCCAAAGATGACAGGCAGGATTCCAGATAACAGAGCAGTGAAAGAATGGCCAGCAGAGGGACTTTTTTTGTTCTTTTTTTCTTTCAAACAATGCAGCAGCATGCACCAAAAAAAGACGCCTGCAAGAACAGTTAGTCAGTAATAAGTGTTGTTCTAACTTAAAAATAGCCAAATCAACTTAAAATACAAATGAAGAAACACTCAAATGAAAAACACCAAAATACCATGCCCCCTGAAACCAAAGCCCCCTTACAGCTAAAATAACCAATTGCTATTGTTCAAAGTGACCGCTGGCTTCAAATCATCCATATAATACATTTAAAAGCAAAAACCACTGATAATAAGATCTATTGAGCAAAGAACTAGAAATCCGGATTAAAGTATAGTTTTCTAACTGACTCTAATGTCTCTCTCTATGCAGTTTGTCAACTTTTCCTGTTCTTTACCAAAAGCAACTTCCAATACTTTAATTTTATGCAGTCCCCTGCCCCAT
This sequence comes from Nanorana parkeri, assembly GCF_000935625.1. Classification (NCBI taxonomy): domain Eukaryota; kingdom Metazoa; phylum Chordata; class Amphibia; order Anura; family Dicroglossidae; genus Nanorana; species Nanorana parkeri. The sequence goes on from NW_017307123.1 coordinate 174,880, forward strand.
TTTATAGGAAGGGAGCTGGCTTATCCAACCCCCCCCACCTTATTCACTCTTCTAAGCCACTATGGTTCAAAGCAGGGGCGTAACTAGGAATCACAGGGCCCCATAGCAAAATTTTGAATGGGGCCCTGTGATTTCTAGTTATGCCCCTTGCAGAGCCCACATGATATACCAAACAGCCCACCTGAGAGTGACCTAATTACTATGAACAGTTTATTCATAGATGTTCATAGTCTTCATGAGCTTCTACAAAATATGCATTTAAAATCTTAAACAACTGTTTTTCAACCTTCATTATGCTAATAGTATCATTATTAATACATAATTACTTTATGCTTTTTGTGGTGTTTCATTGATATTGCCTTTATTCTGTTAGTAATGATTCTTGCATTGGGGTTTCTTTACTAAAGAAAAGAGTAGAGAATATGCATACTTACTCTACTCCCTCAGTATATCAACTTTTTGTTCCATTTTATTATAAAACTAATAAAAATGATGGTAATAGAAAATGATTAGTCATCAAAATGCAAATAAATTTCATTTATCATGATTTTTTTTTTTTAATAGGTTAATTTACCCATTTATTTTGCATTTGCTCTGATTTTATTTCATGAAATTGCATACAAGGAAAAATATGTTGCCTGCTATTTTGTTGAAAGTATTACTTTACAAAGGGCCATTGATAATTTATCAAGGATGACAGCTGTCAAGAGGCAATCAGATTATTTGTTTGCCTCTTAGGGGGAAAAAAACACTTAACAAATGATTCTTCAGAAAGTGTTTTATTTATGTAGAATGCATGAGAAATTTAAGACGTCTGTCCATAAAGGTACCAATGGGGTTATTTACTTTGATAACAAAAAGCAAATAACCGTGCCTTAATACATACTATGCATTATTTATGTCACTTTGGTATGTGCTGATAGATGCCCTAATGCACATGCAAAGCACCATCATGATTGAGATTCTGTTACAGTGTGCTTACACTAAACATTATATATGAATTTTATTATTTCAAGGTTAAACAAACAAACGAAAGGGGGAAAAAATGATGGAGCTATTGAAACATGTTATTATATTTCAGTGGATGATTTCAGAGGAGTTATATTTTTTATAATACACTCAGTAATGTCAAAATTATGATGCGTATTATTCATTAAATTTAATCGTTAGTTTTAATTTTGAATTAACCAAAGATTTACACATATTTTCCTCATATGCAACTTCATGCTGACATATGCATGCCTTATGCATAACTGTTACATATAAAATAATCCCATAAATAATTGACAACATGTGGAGCTTGAAAAGCCAAATTACATATTAAATTAAGCCTGTATGGCCCGTAGGGACGAATCATATGATCTCAGGGCAACAATGTGAAATTAAGAGTGGATGTTATACTCCTTAAAATAATATAAAAACTCAACCAATACACTCACAGTTAAACTTGCAAGATGCATTATACTGGAACACAAAGTTCCACAAATTTTACAAGATTTCAGCCTACAAATACAATCATACTGGAACACAAGGAGGGGAATTTATCAATACTGGAGCAGACAAAATCTGGAGCAGCTGTGCATTGCAACCAATCAGCTTTTATTCTTCATTTCCACAGCTTACTTTGGTGTACGTTTAATAAACCGTGATAAAGTCTGCTTATCACGGGATATCTTTTCTCCATACATCACAATGTTATTATCTCACTTCTGGAGAAAAGTTTGAGCCTGTTTAAGTGGCTAATTTATCACAGTGAAAGGCAGTGATAGCAGCAGTTAACTCTCACTGTGATATCAAGAGAAAAGACTGGGCTTCCGGTTCCGGTGCCTACAGCAGCGGCTGCTCATGTAGGGAGCTCCGTCTACCAGAGACTAAAATCGGCTTACAAAACCTACCAACCAGCGGCAAAATAACCGGATTTTACACTAAACCTAACTGGACAAACTGACCTGCCTGAGTGTCATGGATAAATACGTGTCTAGGAGCCAATCCCGGACACGCACGGGGCCTTGAGGTGCCGAACAGGCCGCATCCCTGGACCCGGGTTCCTCCGAACTCACCCCGATGACACAGTCAGACCCGATGTTAGGATCGGATGAGGAACGACAGCCAGACCCATCTTCCATAGCAAGGGAGGTAGCGAAACTGCTTAAACCCACAATCCAGGAAGCGGTAGACTCAGCCATCTTCAAGGGCATCAGATCCCTCCGCCATGACATGCTGGCGCAAGCACAACGCATCAGCAAGGTGGAAAACAGAACATCCCTGCTGGAGGATGAGTTGGCGCGAGCCCATACCACCATAAGAGAGAATGCAAAAAGACAGCAGGCCATGGTGGAGAAACTGGACGACCTGGAAAATCTCCCGGCGAAAGAATCTCAGAATCGTGGGCCTACCAGAATCTTATGCAGCCTCGATGTTATCTGAATTGTGCTCACAACAGATACCGGCATTGCTAGGCCTCCCAGCGCAATGTACCGTGGAAAGGGCACACCGGATGGGAACACAATCACAGGAAAACCAACGCCCTCGCACGGTGATTGTGAGATGCCTCAACTATGGGGATAAGTCTTCGCTTCTCAAAGCCTACCGGAGTGCATCCTCCCTACAGGTAGAAGGCCACAAATTATTGATCTTTGCAGACTATTCAGCGGAGGTGAGCCGTCGCTGCAAAGCGTTCGCAGAAGTATGTAAGGTGCTTTACCAGCGAAACATATATTTCTCCCTGGCTTATCCAGCTACCCTGCATGTCCAAACACCTGAAGGGGAGAAAAAGATCTTTGTGAACCCTTCGGATGCTTCTGCACACTTGGAAGTCCTATTCCCAGCCGACAGAGACCAACGCACTCAAACCAGCGGGAAACGGATGAGGGTTTCACCACCGTCACCACTGAAGCCCCCTCCGACCCCTCTACGCGAGAAAAACCAGACCTGAAAAGCGACAGACCGACACGGCGATGGCTGACCCATTGATGTTGCAAAGGGGTACAGATTGTCCAAGGAATGCATCCCCTGAGAACTCCTTCGGAACTTGATGGAACCCTTTCCTGAGCTACTCCTAAAGATTTGCTCAACATGTCCGCATTGATATTTTTATTTTTATTTTCTTTCCCTTCCTTCTATTTTATTTTACATTATCTGGACTTACAAAGGCCATGAGCTCTGCCACATACCCTTACCCCGTTAGTTCGGAATTTTGTTTTTCAACTAATAGTTTACATAATTTTCTTACATGGTTTCCCCTAAACAGCCTCGTTATAGCCACAGTAAGCTATGTTTTTAGGGGTAAAAGGGGTTAGAAGGTTGTCCAGCATAACTCTTACTACCTAAGAGACCACGAATAGATAATGGCTGGTTGGAGTAAGATTATTTATCATTTTCAATGACAGTCCTGGTAGCATGCGATAGGTGGGATGTGTAAGTGCAGGTGGGAAAAAAGGAAGTCATATGTAATAGTGGGTGTATATTTGCCCCGACAGCTTCAATTCTTTGAACGTTACAGGCGAACAACGCTTGATGTTAATATGTTTATGTTATTTCTTATGTCTTTTACGTTTCTTATGCTTCACAGATTCCAACCAGCGGGTCCACGCCTACTCACCGCGGTCACAGACCGCCCTGCTCTCCTCCGAAAGTCTCTCCACCCCTTCTTCATGGCAGCCTTCCTTGGGGGACACCGAGATGGGTAGAATTATTATGTTATGTGTGAATAATCTGTTAAGTCATCGCACTCACAGGGGTCTATCATGAATGCACTACTACAATTTAATGTGATTTCCTGGAATGTAAAAGGTCTCCGGTCCCCCCATAAACGATCTAAAGTGATTTGTCACCTTGCCAAACTGAAAGTGAACATAGCTTTACTACAGGAGACCCACCTCTCCGGACCAGACTTGACTCGCCTGAAACGGTACTGGGTTGGAGAGGTGTTTGGCTCTCCCTCAGCGGGCAGAAAAGCGGGTTTGGCTATACTATTTAGAAAAACGTTACCTCTTCAAATTACCAGTTCTTCTAATGACAGTGAGGGTCCTCAAAGCTCTGTCCACTTCCGCATATACGACACAGACTATGCCATTTATAATATCTACGCCCCAAATGCACCAACAAAGGCCTTTTTCCAGGGAATCGCCTCCTCCATTAGTAAAGATGGCTCCACAAATGTTATAGTGGGAGGTGACATGAATTCGGTTATGTCGGCCTCGGAGGACAGGCGGTCAGCCAAACGTATGGTGGCTACTAGATCTCCGGTAACCCCAATGGCCCTACTACAGTTCCAGGAACTGTTATCACTGCAGGATGTCTGGCGTCTACATCACCCTGAGGGGAAAGAATACACACATAGCTCACATGTTCATGCCTCCTTGTCCCGCATCGATTACTTATTTTGTTCCGCGTCCTTACTTCCCAAAACGACCAAATCTATCATTAATGATATAGTTATCTCTGACCACGCCCCCATAGAATTCACAATACAATCTACGTTGCCTAGGGGAGACGCCAGGATTTGGAGATTCCCCTCCCATTTACTTAAAGATCATCATTTTCAGCGACTCCTCAGCACAAGCTGGGGAGAATATTCGGAAACCAATAAGGGCTCGGTCACCTCCCCTATCTCATATTGGGAAGCGGCTAAGGCCTTTCTCAGGGGTAGAATACTTTCCTACGTTCAGGGAAGGTCTAAAAATGCTGCAAAAGAGTATCACAGGGCAAGTGGAGTGCTGAGACAGGCTTATTCTGCATTTCGTGACTGCCCATCACCACCTAAAAGGGACGCATGGCTCAAAGCGAAGGGAGAGTACGAGACCAGACTGGACAACCAAGAGTTATATTCCAAATCAATGTGGGATTTGCAATTCCATAAATTTGGCAACAAATGTGGCAAGATGTTAGCAAACCTCGCAAGGGGACATAGACCCACATCCCAAATTCACTCCCTTGTAGACACAGGAGATAGCAAAACAACAGACCAGAAGCTGATAAATGAGCTATTGGGGGGATACTACAGCGCCTTGTATAGCAACGACTCTACCTTGCATCCTGAGGCGAAACAATACCTAGATTCCATAGTCCTTCCCACACTTACAGACGACCAAAGGGATACTTTGAACGCTAAGATTACCCAAGAGGAAATAGCCTCTACTATCTCTAAACTAGCGAATGGGAAGTCACCAGGGCCAGATGGCTACACAGCCGAATTCTTCAAATTCATGAAACAAGACCTTCTTCCAACTCTTGATGAGGTTTATGAGAATATCTGGAATGAAGGCTGTTATTTGCCCACAGGCAACAAGGCCTACATTGAAGTTTTACCTAAACCTGGCAAAAACCCCACGCAACCGGGCTCCTATAGGCCAATCTCATTGATTAATCTTGACGCAAAAATCCTCTCCAAGATTTTGGCTGATTGTCTTGCAGGCATAATGCCCAGCATTATTCACCCTACCCAAGCTGGTTTCATTAGGGGAAGGGCAGCGGTAGCAAACATAAGGAAGGTACTGACGGTCCTCGAACACGCGGCAGAACACCCATTGCCAGGCAACGCTATCATCACAATAGACGCTGAAAAAGCCTTTGATAACGTTAAACACCCATGGCTTTTCAAAGTTTTAGACCAAATGGGCTTTCGAGGACCGTTTGTATCTATCCTTAGGGAGATGTTCAGCCCATCGATGGCTATGGTCCACACTACTGGGTTTCTCTCACCCTTCATTCCATTACAGAAAGGGACACGTCAAGGATGTCCATTGTCGCCTTTGCTCTTTAACCTGGCGATGGAACCCTTATCCCAATGGCTCTTGCAAACAGATCACTTGCATGGTATAAAAGTGGGCGATCAGGAGGTGAGAACAGCCCTGTTTGCGGATGACCTGCTTCTATTTACCTCAGATGTGGAGCAAGATATTCCAATGCTTCAATCATCACTACAACACTTCGGGAAGTTGTCGGGTTACAGAGTAAATATAGACAAAAGTGAAATACTACTTCTGAATAGAGCATCTATGCCGGAGATCCAAACAGCAGGTTTTTGAATGGCTAAAGACAGCATCACCTATTTAGGAATAAAAATAGGCAAACACCCATCTAGTTTATATTAC
>NW_017307123.1:187891-250226 GCF_000935625.1 Nanorana parkeri
GGAGTAAAAATATCCAGGAGGACGACCTCTATGATAAACTTGTAGAAGGATATCAACTAGTACGGAAATGTAGAACTAATGAACAGTGGAGGAAACTCAGTTCCGCATTATTCAAAAGCTTATTACGCATTTGACTTCTTTCACAAAATTAGAGCAGCCAGCCCATATCTCACAGCTTGTCCGAAATGCAACCTTGCAGGGGCGGACTTGCAACACTGCTTATGGACTTGTGTGCCGATATCCAATTTTTGGAAAGAAGTAACGGTCTTACTAACTAAAATAGAGGAAACTGAGTTGCCTGTCCTCCAGGGATTATGCCTATTTAGCTATTGGGAGCCGGATACACCGCTCCCAAGGACTAGATGGCTATGGTTAAACATGTGTCTCCTGCTCGCAAGACGAATGCTGATGAAAGCATGGCTCTCTCCAGATCCTCCCCATATAAACCAACTATTGGATATACTGAAAACAATTATGTGGCAGGAGAGACTGGGAGCTACCATGGCTGAGGAAGAGTGCATAACAAAATTCTTTGATAGATGGCGCCCTTTTATACAGAAGCATCTAAGAGATAAGGAAATCCACAAGCTAGTCTTTCCTTTCCGTTATTCCAAGTGGTATCTGGAAGGTGTATTGGGGAACTCTTTGGGTCGTCTCGCCCTCCCCAAGGAACCCATGGCGAATTCCCTGTGATAACCAGAATACCACCCAGGAATAGAACAGGAATAGAATAGGAGGTCCTCGGGTTACGGAGGGGAGACTTTCGGAGGAGACAAAGGAGCAAGAGCGGAGAGGCGGAGTGGAAGACGCTGGTGAATCTGAGCTGAATTGGTAATAGAAATGTTATTAATGTTATTAGTGGTATTAGTGTTAATAGGCTGTCACTTGACAGTATTGGATGTTAAACTCTAGGGATACTCGGATAGGGCCGCAGGCCTAAAAACCACAGGGGGGGGGCAATGCCCGGGGTACTAGGCTACACAGAAGCCGAAAAGCACGAGGCCTCATGCCCAGGGCACTGTACAGGGACGTATTGCCCACAAGAAGACATCCCCTGGCATGTTGTTATGTTACGATAAGATATATTCTGTTGAAACGAATTGTTCCTACTCTATCGTTCTATCTTTTGTCTCAATATATCCCGAACTTTACAAGGTATATGCTTCAAAAGTTGTTAAACTGTGTCGGTATTTAACACACAAGAATGTTATCATAAATGTATGTCTTTCTGACACGAATAAACCATTTAAAAAAAAAAAAAGAGAAAAGACTGAAGGGAAGGCTTTTCAGGGATGCACACAGGAATTCCTGGGAGGAAGCCTAAGATCCTAATAGACAGGGTCATATGTTATTCCTCACACATATGTGAATAAAAATAAAAACACATAGAACACCATATATTATTTTGTTGTTTATTATAGAAAGCCTCCTAAAAATGAACATTATTGTAGTAAAGCTTATGAGAGGCTTTTTTTTGCACAGTAACAATATATGATCTCTCATAAAAAAAAAAAAATTTCAATGAGATTGCATTAAATCCATTGCAAGCAATTTTGTATTAACCTCTGCGGCTATAAAAGTAAGGGCTCGCTAACATCATGCGGCCATAAAACTAAGGGCTTGCCAATACTAGGTGCATTGAATTGCATTGATCAGCTATATCAACATAGGCTCAATGCAAGGATGCTGAGAAAACAACTGTCCACTGTCTGCTTTTCACACAATATAAGTGTGTGTATATATTGTGCATAAACATGCAGCATGTTTGCATGTCTGCATTTTTATCCAACACAATGCACAACAAAACATTACATCGCACAGCAGCATGTTGCATAGAATTGAATGAAGGTCTTTGTTTGCTAATTGGGCTTATCCACACCGTGTCCATTGCAGGCTCAACACAAGTACAAACAGAAAACAATTGTATTCTCTGTGTCCTGATCACACCATAACACCGTGTCGGGAGTCGTTATCTAATAACGGGAGACTCCCGGAGCATCCGAGAAAGTAATGACAGATCAGCCTGGTAACCAGGGGACGCTGATGTGTCTGTGCAAGTGGCCGGAGCCAGCCGTGAGATGACGGCTGGCTCCACCCAGCTGTCAGTAGCAGGCTGTCGGCCAGCCAATGGCCGGCCGTTCGGCCAGCTTTGCCTTTCACCTCGGCTCAACTGAGCCACTCGGCCGATTTCAGGAGCTGTAGGGCTATAGTGAATAGTCCGTACAGCAGCCCTTCGGTTCTACTGAACTGAAGGGGTCCTGAGGCCGATGCTAGCTGAAGGATCAGCCAAAGCTACGGCTAGATTCTTTGGCAGCTTAGTGAATTGACCACTATGATTCTTGTTTCTCTGTAGTAAGAGGAAGGGGAGCGATCTTCACTGTAAACAGTACCACGTTTACATCACAACAATCACAAGGCACAGAGCTGCTCAGATCAGCTCAGCATGGTGTTTCTGTGTACTGAGCCATTTAAAGACAGCTCAGTACCCAAGGATTGGTGGGCACAGTGTGTGCCCAATGGTTATTTTTGAAATAATGTCTTAAAATGTAATAAAAGAAAACCTATTATATTTGTGTGTTGAATCATAAGCTCCTTTTTCTCCATAGGTACCATAAATGCCTCCTTCTCAGATATAGTCAAATTAGTAGTGATATTTTTTTTATACCATAGTGATCCATTTGTAGCAAACCTGGTCCTCTTTGCTACATATACAGATGATATTTTGATAATCTGGGATGGAGACTTTAATAGGCTGCAAGAATGTATTCAATACTGTGGAAGGAAGCCATTTCAAAAAGAGTTTAGACATAGATGAAGACTGTTTAGTATTTTTGGATTTTAGGTTTTATTTTGAATTAATTCAATCTACTTTTGAGAAACATAAATGTAAACAGGTGACAAATTCACAAAATCAGAATATATATTGATATAATATATGTTTTAATAGCCAATATAAAAATAGTGTCTCCCAAATAACAAAGGTTCTGAAGAAATATTGGAGAATCCAGCATGAGGATCTAATGAATGCTGAACTATTCCCTTGCCTATGTGTGAAAATAATTTTTGAACAACCTGAGTAAAGGACTATTTGGACAAACAAGGAATTCAAGGTGTAATGTCCCAAACTGTGGCACAGTTAGTTACATGTGGCACAAGCAGAAAGATGTGATGAGCTCCACTAGAAAGTTGTTTTCAGTTTATTAACTGTGGCACACAATTTGTGATATATGGACTTATTTGCACATGTGGCCATTTATATGTGGGTAGAACCCTGAGACCCCTTTTGAGTTAGATTAGGGGAACACAAAATAAATATTACTTACAAGGAAGACAGCCTAGACATTTTAGTAGCACCAGAATGCAGGCCTTGAGAGTGTTTGGGAGTGTTTGAGAGTGTTTGGGATTGAAGCTATCGTTTTATTAAAGATAAAGGTATCAAATTCAGAAAGTTATGTGCTGCAGAAACATATTGGAATTTTGTACTGAACAGCCTGATGCCATATGGTCTGAATGGAGGATTTGAGGTAGTTGTGGCTTTTATAATTTTTCGATCCCCCATAAGTGTACAAGGTTGGTTGTAGCAGATTTGAATTAGAGATTATTGTAGAGGTTATATGGTATAGAAAAGATGTGTTATTTAATGTACTCATTCTCTATTAAAGTAGAACTCCAGCTTTAAACAACAACAAACAAGCAAATTACAAATTAACCCTGCAGTGGGGCCAACCTCTGCACTGCGAACGTTAAGCAATCATGTTGGTCTAGGGTCTAAAATAAAAAAGCGATACTCACCTGATCCTCAATCCTGCCTAGCTGCTAGACCAATCCTCACAGCCCCCTTGGCAGTGCAATGTCCCTCAGCATCCTCATGTCTAATGCACTGTATTAGATGGGATTAATCACGGGTCATTAGACCACCCGAGCGGATGGAGAGAGAGGCTGTGGAGACCAGTTTAGCAGCCAGGTAGGATTGAGGACCGGGTAAGTATATATTTTTTTTTTAGATACTTGACCAAGAGATGGATGAGATCCGAGCAGATCTCTTTAATACCAATAACAGGGTGAAGACTTTAGAGCAAACTACCACTGTACCGCAACAGCAAATACAACACTTGGAAATGGAACATGCATCTATGGTTCATAACTTCGGTCTCCACCAGCTACACCTGGATGTTCTGGAGAATCATAACAAACAAAATAACAAAGAAATACACAATATACCTGAATCCATTAGTGGTCCAGACTTGAAAGCTAAAGTTCTTGCAATTAGCAACACTTTTTTGGGGGAAACTTGAAACATCTGACTTGAAAACTGACCAAGTTCATCATACCCTTGGCCCCTGATAAATGCTACACCCCGGGATGTTATATGATGTATTCATTTGTATATGTGGAAGGCCTGTCTCACAAACAGGCCCGGCGCTACCACAAGGCAAGTCAGGCGGCCGCCTTACGGCGCTGCAGGGTGAGGGCAGAAAAAACAGGGCATTTTGACAAGTACTTGTACTTGTCAAAATGATATGTTTATACAGGGGGTCGGGGAGGGGGGAGGAGGGCGCAAAAATGCACCTTGCCTGTGTAGGCACGAATCCTGGCACCGACCCTGCTCACAAAACCCTCTTCATGCGGAGCACCTTGCAACCTCTCCTTAAGCTGTTGACCTACAAGGGCTACTCGCACAGATGGGGTCACCTCTTCCACATCATGATTAACAAAGGTGACTCAACTTTCAGGCTACAGTTTCCTAACCAGACCCTATTTCACTAGCCAGTTGGATCTGGGGTCATTCACAGATGCCACTGCCTCCACAGGTGTCACGTAGACCTTAGCTTGATTAGAGGAGTTAGGAGAGCTGTAGTTATGGATGCCCCAACCACATGAGTAGTTTCTCAGCTTTGACTTTCCCATCATCTTCTTTGCTGGGGGGAGTTGCTGACTTCCATCTTTTATTTAGGTGACTTTCTTACTAGTTTAAACCGACAGTTTAGCCTGGATAGCTACTGCTTATATTTTGACTTATTGTGCTTTTTCTCCATTCCAGTTATTATTTACTTACTCATTGTGTAGGTCCATTCTCCCTTCCCCTCCCCCCTCCCTTTCCCTCCCTCTTCCTCCCCTTCCCTCCCTCTCCCTCCCCTCTCTTATTCCCTGCACTTCCCTTTTCCCTTCTCTTACCTTCCTCTTCCCTCCCTATCCCTTCCCCCCACTTATTTTTTTCCTCCTGGTTTTCCCTTCCCTTCCCTCCCCCCATGAGTTATAGTACTTAACCTGCTTACTGTTTTATTATGATGCGGTCACCATATATCATATGTTGCATTTTGCTCTCTTACCAGGGCTGTTGCTGTGGTGGGCCTTGCCCCTTCCCCATCTCTATCTGCTTTTGTGAGCCAGTGTGCTGAGAAGGTGGGAATAGTTCCTTCCCTGTCGGTCCTGGCAGTCTATTAAGTTAGGATAAGTCCTGGTCCTCACAGTTTCTGTAATCATTTGCTTACTTTTGGTATTGTTTGCTCAACTGTTTTTGTGCCCGTATTCTAATATGATTTTTTGTATCTTAGGTTGCTACCTATCTGCCCGCATTTAGTTTTTCTAAGTTTGCACCACTTCCTTCCCTTGTGCACGGAGTTTACTTACACTTATGTTGTTTCATTACTGGGAGTTGCCGGAGGACCTGCACCCAGCGCTCAGTCCTTACTGTTGCCAGTTGCTAGTCACTGCACCCCACATAGGCCTGCTGGGTGGGTTGCCCCTCTTGGGGCTGACTGACATTTATCACTGGTGGGCACTGACTTGAGGCAGATCCTCCCACACTTTTTGTCTGTTTATGACTAACGTTTAGCTCTTTCTCTGTTATTCTTTCTAGGTTTTTTTTTCTTCTTGGCTTTTCCCTCCTCTTTTTTTCCCCTACTTTCCACCCCCATTTCCCTGTCTCCCTTTCTCACCTCTGTGGGGTGGTGATCTGAGGGGTTTGATTATTGGATGCTATTGTTTTGCATTTTGAACTGCCTAGGATGTTGGCTCTTTCTTACACCTCATATAATGTCAAGGGACTGAATACCCCAGAAAAAAGGACTTATTTGTTGTCCGATGTTTGGAAGTTTTGCACACCTGTTGCCTTTTTTCAGGAAATCCTTTTTTCTGCTAGCAAACTTCCGAAACTCTTCAATTTCCATTTCCCTATTTCATACCATGGCCTTTCTCCAGATGGCATTTCCAGAGGGGTAAGCTTATCTCTAGACTGGTTCAGTGGTGCTTTCTGGAGGAGTTCTCAGATGACTCCAGAAGGCTGCTAGTTGTTAAAGGCCTATTTTTTTTACCGCAAGCTCACTTTGGTTAAGTTATACCACCCAAATACTGATCAGATTACTGCATTGGAGCAGTTTCTTGGCCTAATACTTCTTTATCAGGAAGGTGACCTAATTCTTGGTGAGGACTTGAATTTGGCCTTGGATCCTCTTCTAGACACTTCCTCTGACCTTTCCTATGTAAAACTTTGTTAAATCAAGGCTGCTCTACACACTTTCCATGTAGTGGATTCTTGGCACACACTTCATCCCTCGGGCAGAGATTACACCTTTTTCTTAGCAGTTCATGGCTCATATTCTCGATTTGACTATCTTTTTGTGCAACAATCCTGCCTCCCTCTACTTACTGGGGCCTCCATTGGGGTTTTGACGGTGTTTGACCATGCTCCCACCTTCTGTTTTCTTATCTTTCGCTCCTGATGCTGTTCCCCAATCTTGCTGGAACCTTAACAAATCTCTACTCTCGGATCCCTGCACTCGTGATGCAGTTCTGAGAGACATTAAGCATTTTTTCTGTTTCCATTACATTCCTGACATGGACTCTATGATTCTATGGGAATCCCACAAATGTGTCATTAGGGGATCCTTGATCACAATTGGTGCCCACAAGAAGGAAGCGAACTAGGCTTTCTTAGACTCCCTATTAGGTAGGGTGTGAGACTTGGAGTGGGCCCACAATTGCTCCTTAGCATCTGCTTTAGCTATGGAGTTGAAAATATCTCAGGATTGACTGAATTACCTTCTTATGGGCAGTATTAATGTCATATTAACATAAGCTCATACAGCTTATTACGAACATTGTAGTAAATCTGGTAGATTATTGGTGAGGACTTTAATAGACTTGAAATTGCAGAATTATATTCCACACATTTTTTTCTGATTTGAATTACCTAGTCAAATGCTCTCTTGCGATCAGAAATTTGTTTGTGCCTTTTATAGCTCACTCTATACTCTGCACTGTAGAACTGACCCCCTTGTATTCGCTCATCATCGCGAGGACGAGGATCTATTTGAGGGACTCTGGCCTTCCCTCATTGTCAGAGGAGATGAGCAACTAACTGGAATCCCCCATTTTGGTAGGTGAGATCAAGCTAGCGGTTGAGTCCATGAAAGTGGTTAAAGCCCCTGTACCAGATGGCTTCACTCTTTCCCACTACAAGACATCATGTCACCACATTCAACTCTCTCCTGCAGGGTACCGCGTTTCCTAGAGACACATTGCATGCTCATATATTATTTATCCCTAAGGAGGGCATAGGCCTTAACTACTGCTCCAAATATCGTCCCATTGTCTTACTCAACCTGGATCTTATAAGTTTTGCAAAGATCTTGGCAACCCACCTACTCCCTCATTTGGATTTCTTGGTTCATCCTGATAAAGCTGGGTTTTTCCAATCTTGGGAAGTTAAGGAGAATATGGTGAGAACTATCAATGTGATTTATTATGCCTGCACTTCTAAGACGCCCCATCTTCTTCTCTCTACAGATGCAAAGCAAGCGTTTGACAGAGTAGACTGGAAATTCATCTATGAGACTCTCACCCATGTAGGTTTGGGGCCACATATCTTGAATTGGATGTGATTGATTTATTATCATCCAGTGGCGGCAGTCAAAGTTAATGGTGCCCTTTCTAACACCTTTGATATCTCTAATGGTATCAGGCAGGGATGCCCGCTGTCTCTGCTTATTATCACCCATGGAACTAATTTTATGCATGATATGCAATTCATTAAACATCCATAGTCTGACAACTCTTTCAGGGCACCATGAAGTAGCAAACTTCTCTTTTACATCTACCTTCCTCATTGTTGGGTGAACTGTCTAAATTTGGACATTTGTAAATTACAAACCTTAAATTCTATCCGCTCATTGAAGCAACTTGTGCAACGGTCAGGAATATTTTCAGTTTACCTGGCTTGTCCTAAATTCCCTACCCTTTAACAGCTGTTTTGGGTAATCTTGATTTTACCCCTGGTCATTCAACAGACCCTTTCATCAAATTGATACACTCAGACTACTTTTGGGTTTGTCACTTTACAGAGGTTTTCCCTCAACGGATCAATTGCGAGCCTCACATTCTGCTCATCTCAATGGATGGCATCTTCACCAGTTGAGTAATTACCTTTATTCCATTCCTCACCAGGACTCGTTATTTAGAGCCTTAAGGCCCTTTGAAAGTCTTTGTCTTCTGTTGGCCCCACATCATCACACACTATCTCTGGCCTACTCTATTTTCTTCAATGCTGATGGAGATACTCGTTCGCAATTTTCTCTTTCAACGGAAGGACGATTTGGTTGAGACCTTCCTTCCAGCCCAATCCACCTGTATTCTGAAGCTGGCTCATAAGGCTTCAGTCTCCAACAAAACCCAGGCTATAAATTACTATCTCGTTGGTACATGACACTGACCCACCTGCATCAACTCTTTCCGATGAGCTCCCCTTTCTGTTGGAGATGTGGGGCCCATAGAGGCATTTTACTTCACATCTTTTGGGCATGTCCCATATTGACAGGCTCCTGGAGCTCAGTGAAATCTATTTGTCACAAATTAATGGGTTGAATAAAAGATACCAACGCTCTCTCATTATCCACCTTTTGAATGCAGCCAAAGTGTGTATACCGGCCCTTTGGAAACAGGCCACCCGTTCTCTCTGAAACAACGGTTCTCCCAAATTCATGACATCCAACACATGGAAGATCATACAGCTTCCCTGTATGGACATGAGGAAACATTTCAGCACACCTGGTTATGTTGGATTGATTTAAAACATTCTGATAACTACCAAACTATGATAGCTTAGTCCAACCTTTCTAGTACATTTGCCATTGTGGTTGGATATTCTTGAGCTCACTCTGTACTAGATCCTGTCTTCCCTGCTTGGGTTTCCCCTTGCTGAGGTCAGAAATCTCTTCCTCTTTACCCCCACACCCCCTTCTCCCACTTTCCATCTTCGCCCAACTTTTTCTTTTTGACCCCCAAACCCCCTCCTTTTATTTATCTTATTCGCCTGCCCCTATCTCTTGTATCTCTTTTTTCCCCATCAATGTAAAACGCATGTGAGTGCATACATACTTGTGGATTTCTCACTTGTACCTTCCAGTTGTATTGTTTTGGGTATTCTTGATCTGGATGGTCTTTACCAATGTTATTAGAGTTTTATATTCCACTGTTTTATACAATTGACTGTTCTCATTGTATTTTATTGCTTGTATTCTCCTCCATATCATTGTTATTTGCATATGCTTGTGATGTTTGTGTTGCCCCTGGGGCACCTTGTTGGTATAAATAAAGAATGTATACACAACGTGTAAGTAGATAGTAATTTTGATACGATCCTGTTTTATTCACAGTAAAAGCTATTCAAATTGGCAAATGTTTGTCTACATATTATGGTAGAAGTGAAGAATGATTCATGTTTAGGAGAGAGATAAATTAAAGGTACACACTCTCTTCATTTTTCAACCATGGCAATCATTGCTACATAAATTATCCTGGTGGGTCTGCAATATCCCCATTACCTGACAAATGTTATGACCAAGATAACCTAAGTCTCAACAGAGAAGACACTGAACAAATTGTCAGCATGATTTACATACAAGTTGTCAACAGCATCTGGGTTGCCTTGCTCAGGAATGATGGGCAACAGATGTTCAGGGAAATGCTACCATCTGCATTATGTGAATAATATCCATCAAGATACAATAGAAATAACTCTTCTACAAAAAGTATGACCTTCTTCTTTTGTAACGTCAACTCATATGGAAGCAATATGAAGTAGTCTTTGCAGCACCAGTTAATTTGTTACAATGTCAGTCATGTAATGAGACACAAAAGGCTTTATGTAGAAATCCAATCTACAGCAGCATATTTCAAGTTTCTACAAATGGAGTTCATATACACATCTGGGTCTGGCTGCATGCAGATGATAATTTAATATACCTAAATTATTTTGAAGTTTTTAAGATCTTCAAAGAGAGTAGAAAGAATATAAATGTATTACTGATAACACACAAGGAGATGTCCTGAAATCTCTACTTTGCATTTTATTAACTTCACAGCACAAAGTGAAAATTCAATATGAGATGTATATATTTATAATAATAATAATAGAGCCTAAAATAACTGCAGACTAAACAGAATTAACACATTATTTTTATGTTTGCCTTAGAGTCAAAATATTTGCCTTGCAGTGAGATGCAGACATCTATAAATATGTAGCAAGGATAAAGGAGGCAAAAACTGTGTGTTTGAAAGACTTCCTTATTTTAGTAAGTGTGTATTTAAAAAGATTAAAGGGGTTGTTAGTCAATACATAAAAAAACACTCATCTCATTCATTACTAATGCTTGATAATGTATTTAAAGATGTGTGTTTTTCCCAGAATGATTAGAGGATAACAGACACTCTTGAGGTGCACAGTGAGTGTTTTAATCTCCTTAGAGAAAGTGACAGGAAAGAAACCTCTGCCATATTCCAATTTAGTCACTCAAACAGAAGACCAGGTTATGAAGGCTTTGGATCTTTCCATTCCTAAATCCATTCAACTGACCATCACAAATTGCTCATTGGTCTTAACTACTAAGATAGACTACCTGCAGTTGAATGTGTGGCTAATTAGACAATATTGATAAAGTCCAGGTTTGTCTCCATATATCAAAGACCAAAATCAGTGTAGTGGAGGACACACATCCCACATGACTACATTCCGCATTTTGATCACTAAGGAAAATGTGTTTGAATCTTAGGTGTAAGATGCCAAAAACTGCAACCTCGGAAATAATGTGGGGGTCCTTGGTTTGCTTGAGGGTGCAAATGGTTTGAATACTGTCAGTTTCACTGTGACCCTTCTGTGATCCATACTTTTTATGGCTTTCTTCTAAAACTTCTTCATGGTGGAATGGGGACCATATGCCCCCAAATCAGGACCACTAAGCACATTCATATTCAAGCTATAGCATTTTCAGGGCCAGGTTCTAATACAGCGGTAGGAGCAGACATCATGTGAGCTCAAATTTGAAAACTCTACACTTTTGCTGTTTAGAGTACACAAGTTTAGCATATCCTTCAATACAGTCAGGGCCTCCTTGTGAGCCAAAGGAATTAGATATATCATGCTGTTCTCTGATTAGCTGCAGGTGCAAGATGGAGAGACCCTTTGTTTGTTTAACCCACCTGAGGAGGCCTCCACATGGATCAACATTCTCCTTAGCTGTAGGTGTTAAGCGAGAAGACCTTCTTCTCCCTTATCCATTGGGGACCCTGAAAACAACTCCAGTTACTTACCCTTGGGTGCCAACTTCTTTGTGTTGCAAAATGGGGATTTTTTCCCCAAAAAAATGTATTTAGGGAAGACTCTAAAATGTACCTGGTATCCCCCTCCTGACTCTGAGGGGTTGATTTACTAACCTTATAAAAACACCACGAACAAGTATACACCTCTGTAGTGTGTTCCCTCCCAGCATGATCTATTGGTGGAATCTAGACACCTTTGTAGTGTGTACACACCCAGCAGGTGTGTTGTGCAAAGCCCTGCATGAATTGCAAGGTGATGTTGTGTAAATTAGCTCTACATTGTGTTGCTTGCGTTGATGAATGCAGGAATGTAAATGCATGAGCTAACCATTTTTGTCTAAACTGTGAAGCAGCATTATATATGCATCATGTGCATGATTTTTCCATATATGGCATTAGTGGAAATATGCTTTTAGAGAATTTTTGGTTGATAAATACGTTTTGCTGTGTAGAAATCACACGCACCTAGTGCGTGAGTGTGTTTAGGTTAGTAAATCACCCCCTGAGACTCTCTTTCTTTAATTCAGCAGCATCTTCTATATTCCTGAGTACATGGACTAATGTTTTGTTTTAAAGGAGAATTATGAGGCGAGTGATTTTCACTCAGCATCATAATCTGAGCCGACTTATGTCAACGAAACTGTCATAGGTCGGCTCAGTAGATCGGGAAGGGAGCGAACACATACCGTCGCTCACTTCTCGATCTATCCCTGCAGAGAGCGGTGATTGGCACTCACGGCTCCCTGCATGGATTCCCCCCCTCCCCTGTCCGATCCTCCAGTGCTGACTGGCAGAACGGACGGGGGAGAGGGCGGGTACACCTGGCTCTGCCTCTAGATAGGCAGAGCCAGCTGTCACTCATGCAGCTGGGTGGATCCAGACAGCATTGTCGGGATCCGTTCCGGCTGCGGCGTCTCAGTATACCACAAGCTGTAGCTCGCGGTATACTGAGCTTTGGGTGATGGGAGGACACTAGTTTGTGTCCTCCCGTTACCCTTAGGAGAACTATGGGGAAATGCAATGACCCCATAGTTCTCCTTTAACTGTTTTGCTGTTAATATAGTAACATAAGTAAATGAGTACTATGTTTCCTGTTGTGCAGCATCTCCCTACACAGGGACCTTTTCTGCTGAGTTTAAAAATGTGTACATTATCCCAAAAATTGTATATCTGGTTATGTTCAGGGAATCAAGCATGTCTCACTTTCAAGAGAAATGCAGGGTAGTTGGGGATGTTATAGCTATTGTTTTGTTGTGATTTAGATATGACTCTATTTCCACAGAAGTACTGACTTACCCCCACTGCACTCAGAATTGTTTTAAGTGGACCAACATATATAGGCTTATTGATGCCTGTAGATTTAAGTAACCTGACGACAGACCGGTAGAGACACTTTAGGATGAACTTCCTTAATAAATGTACCTATAGTTTTAGCCATTGCCTTTTTCCCTTAAAACTTCCCAAATCATATCTTATTTTATATGGTCTGGACAAACCCCAAGACTTTGCACTTCAATAGGCGATCACACCCTGACCTCACTGATCTCAAAAAGGGGTCCTTAAAAGTTGGCAAGTTGCCCAGAAAAGATATCTACAGCCTATTTGTTTTCCCCCTTTGCACCTATTTGGGGCAATCCCACCTTGATCTAACTGCAGACCATATTGGATCCCCAGCTATTAAGACCCTGCAAAACATAAAAGATAACAATACCGTCCATATCCTTTAATACTCTTATGCTCAAGTGTAACCTATCCAATTCAATGTTTTCTTTAGGTATCTGCACCTATGGCATGTGGTACAAGTCCAATTTCCTAACTCTCTTACCTTAGTCTGACACCACTGAAGCCACCCTGATTAACAAAGGACTACATAAATCTCTTTCTTCTTTGTACATGACACTTCTAACTAGTGATATGCCCTGACTTCAATGACTGTATTAGAAGTGGAAGGACAATATCCCTACTCTTCATGAGATGGACTAAAATTGATCCAAATACTGTACCGGTACCAGGTTGCGGTCCTCAAGATTGCCCTACCTGGGAATGAGCTGTGAACTAGGGGCTATGATGTGGAGATGATTGTACTGGGGAGACACTAGAGAATAGTTAGTTCCAGGTAGAGGACAGTAACAGGCAAGGCAGCAGAATGGTGAGGTCAGGCAGAGATCGGCAACAGACAAGGCAGCAGGAGTGTTATATTCATACAGATGGTCTTAAGCGGGTGGCAAGCAAAAGAGTAGTTGGGATGTTTTAGGTGAGCAACAACAGTCAATTTTAAATTATTATTATTTTATACAGGATTTATATAGCACCAACAGTGCTTTACAATATAAGGAAGACATTATAATTACAACACAATTCAAGACAAGATGGTAAGGAGGGCCCTGCTCGTGAAGGCTTACAATCTAAAAGGGAGGGGCAAGTGGTACATGAGGAGGTCACTGTGTAGGGATGGACTTTTTGAGATTGTGATGGTTCAGTGGTTAGTTAGAGGTGGGATAGGCTTCCCTGAAGAGATTAGTCTTTCGGGATTGCTGGAAGTAATGTCTTCATAAAGAGGACCTGTCACACCTATCTGCTATTACATAGGGTGCTTGCTAGCCCCCTATGTGATAGCAATAAGGTTAGTGTAAAAAAAGTGTTTAAAAACTAAGAACATTAAAATAACATATAAGAAAAATAAAAAAATGCAAAAAAAATGTTAAAGTCCCCCAACCCCGTGTGCACGCACATACACACGCAAACACGTGTCAGTGTGCCTAAGTGCGAAAACGACAATTGCGCTACACATGTTACATATGACTGTGAACAGAGTAAGAACAATAATTATAGGGCCATCAATCTCTGTTAACACTAAACTAATGAGCAGTAAAAGCGTTTAAAGTGTTTCCTATGGGAAATGTTGGGTATTGGCGTTTTCTGCAGCTTCACGGGCAAACACAATTTTAAGGCTTGACATGTTTGGTATCTATTTACCCGACTTGAGCCCATCTTTCATATTTTACCAAAAAATTGGTTATGATATTATGTTTCTGTGCACTAAATTTTAATTTAGTTTATTTTTTCCTAAAAATACTGGTTTGATAAACATTTGCACAAAAAACATGTGACTGGCATTTTTTTAATTCTACGGGGCCTCTGCTTTCAGTAAATATAGAACATTGTTTGGGGGTTTGAAGCTGTTTTCTAGCCAAAAATGTATATTTCATCATGTGTGCGCAAATAGTAAGCACATTTTCTGGACAGCAAGTAATTAAATGCAATTTGAATTAGGGGATACACCCGCACAAATTTGGGTACATCCCACATTTCTGGCAGGAATTCTGTGAACACGTTTAGGGTTAGTTCACACCATAAGCAGTGCGATCCAGTCCGATTCTGACCAGAATGCACTGCCTCGCATTGCGGATGGCTCACTTTTTTGCCAGGCTTTTTTGAGGGGGCATGGCGGGCCATTGAAGTGAATGGCACCATAGCCACGCCCTCCGGCCGGAATTTGGTCGCCCGCATGGGATTGCAAGGCACATTGCGCCTGCAGTGCGGTCCAGTGCGATCAAAATAGTGCTTGCAGCATTTTGATCGCACCGGACCGCACTGCAGGCACAATGTGCCTTGCAACCCTGTGCGGGTGATCCCATTGCGACCAGAGGGCGTGGCTATGGTGCCATTCACTTCAATGGCCCGCCATGTCCCCTGCAGCCCGGTAAAAAATTGAGCCGGCCGCAATGCAAGGCAGTGCGTTCCGGCCAGAATTGGACCGGAATGCACTGCTTATGGTGTGAACTAATCCTGAGAGGTACTGGCAGAAATTTTGGGAGTGACATTGGAACTTCTGGCAAGGATTCTGGTGGATCTCTGCATTATAACAAATACTACTACGTTCCATCTGGTCCTGATGGACAAGTTTGAATTTCCTAGGTCCTCTCAGCTACTTTTTGCCTACACTGCTATCTATACAAGGGAAGCAATACTTTTCTGCTGGAAGCTTTCCTATCTCCCCATACTCTCAGACCAGCAGCTTTCTCTATTTACAAACTTTAAACCCAAACTACCCACAAAAATTTGATAAAGTGTAGTCTGGATGGCTAACATTTTATCACCAGGATGACACCTCTAACCCTTTGTTTTGAAATGTTTTGATTTGTATGCTGAGGTAAATACCCTTTGAATATTCACTTTCTAATATGTACTGTATGCTGTGGATTACAGAAGATATTATCCATCTTTCCCCTGAACCATGTTGTGTACCTTGTCTGTCCATTACTGTAATGCTGTACTAAATTATGTTATTTTATGTCCAATAATCTGTACTTTTGTTAAATAAAAAATGAATAAACATAACTGTTAACAAAAAAACTTATGTGTGCTTTTCTCAGCAGTAAAATTATTGTTTTCTTATATCACATGTATCTGTCATTAGTTAGGATCATTTACTTCCAGACTTAATGCTGCTGACAATAACATTTAATAACACAAGACTTGGAAGATAAGAAGGTCTATGCAGATGAGACGTTGCAATTTTTCACAGATGAATTACAAGTTCATCTGTTGTCTGTTTGCCAGCTTTGGTATATGTAGCAGGTATAATACATACCCATTAATTAGTCTTTTGCTGTCCACAGGCCTTTTCGTATGTGAGCTGACTGATGCTTAGAGCATTCTCTCCCTTTCACCCTCCTTCTGCTGTGAGAGCCTTTTTCTTTTAAAGGTACAAGCTGCCTGTTGTTTTAGGAAACCCATTTGGAATCACCCCAATAGTCACAATAGTCAGTTAGGCTTGGACTTTTTTTTTTTTAGATTGTACTGATGATTTACTGTAGTGCACCCAGGTACCTATATATTTATTGATTTTTTAAGGAAGAAAGGAATATGCATCTATTATTGTTATTATTATTAATAATATTATTATTAGTGTGAATAGTTTTATTTTGGTGTATCTGGGGTTAGGGCAATTAGCATGGAATGTTTCAGTTTTGGACAATTTTTGTTCCCATCTACAACTGAATGTCCAACCTGACTCCCCCTTGCAAACTGACAGCTATAAGCACCTCCTTGTTAGCATACCAACATCAAGCTATAGACAGACTATACGGTCTATTCACTAAGCTGCCGTAGGCAGCCGAGTGAATGAGCGACCTGAAGTGAAGTGAGCCGAACACTGTTCGGCTATTCACTTCAGGCTGGTACGGCTGATTTCAGCCATACATCGGCTGAAATCAGCTGTACATCGGCTTGCTTCACGTGGCTTCTGGTCGGCCGAACATGCTCAGCATGTTCAAGAAAAAAAAGACACAGCAGTGTTTCTCTCCTTGGCAGCCGAGAGCAGGAGACTCCCGGGGCGCCAGGGAGAGTTAGCTGTTTAGAGATCAGTGTCCCTGGTTAGCAGGTAACAAGCAGCTTCGGCTTTCAGCACGGCTCAGCCGAGCCGATGCATATGCGTTCGGCTCGACTGAGCCGCTCGCCCATGTTCGGGAGCTGTACGGGCTATTCTGAATAGCCCGTACAGCTCCCCCTACTGAACCGAAGGGGTCCTGGGGCCTAAGCTAGCCGAAGGATCGGCCGAAGCTACGGCCAGATCCTTCGGCAGCTTCGTGAACAGACCCCTATATCTTAAAGTGCCTTTAATTTAAATCCAAAAATATTAAACATGACTAAATACAGTGCTTTTATCTACCATGTTGTATGAAAAATAACTATGTATTTTGTATTCAATACTGAAAAGTAATGTACCTTTTGATAATTTTTCTGAGACCTAACAAAAAGCATTGAGCCCATAAACTACATTGACAAAATAATTTACATATCAGGAGATGTTTCCACTTAAGACTGATTATGTATTGTGCATGTCAAAATATATACATGCCACTTACAGCACAATGAAAAATAACAATGTATAAGTAGCTTTTCAAATTACATTTACTTCTGAACTCACTTATGCTTTCACCAGGAATCAATAGGATGTGCTTTGAGAGAATTTTATTGGCAAACAGTAAAGAAGTGGAAGGATATTGAACAGTATGTTATTCTAAGCTATAAATCCTCAAAGTTTAAGTGGCAAAAATAACAAAGAAATAGCCTGCACTCTATTGCCTCTGAGCAAAGATATAAATTAAGAAGGTCTAATCATTTATCTTACTGCTGTTAATATACATGATCAGTGTCATAGAAATTACAGTTTAACTGAAAGTTAATAACATTCCAGGAATTTGTGATCTAAAAATTGGAATAAAGAATTTAATGAATTTGTGTCCATAGTGAAAATTATGCATTAATTAATGATCATTTCAATACTATAGTTACATAATACATAAGAGAAAAAGGATTGGTTCATACGAACCATAGCAGACTTTAACCACTTGAAGTCTGGGTTGTTAAACCCCCTTCCCATCCAGGCCATTTTTCAGTATTTAGAGCTGCAGTACTTTGACTGACATTTATTCTGTCATGCAACGTTGTACTGAAATGAATTTTATACCCTTTTTTGGGGACAGATAGAGCTTTCTTTTGGTGGTATTTAATCACCACTGGGGTTTTAATTTTTTAATATATTAAGGAAAAATTACAGAAAATAAAAAAACCTGTTTCCCCTAATATTAAATTCTAAAACATTTATTATTACCCAATTTTTTGGTACAATATAAAAGACGCGGTCATGACGGGTAAAAAGAAACCAAACATGTTAAGCGTTAAAATTGCGCACGCGCGCGAAACCTCAAAAAACGACATTACCCAAAATTGGCCATAGGCGACGTTTTTTAAAGCTTTTACCACTCAAAAGTTTAGTGTTATCAGTTATTGATGGCCCTAAAATGATTGCTCTCACTTCGACGTTTGCAGCGATATGTAACATGTGTTTTTATGCGCTGGTGCACCGGACGCGTAATTTCAATATTTTATTAAATCCATAACATTACATTAAACATTTTAAATGAGTATTTGGATGTTGACATTTTTGTCTCTATTTCAACTTTGCTTTGCATTTTATTTGTTCAAGAACCTCCTAAAGAAGCTAGTGACTCAACATTTGAAAATGTGTTGAGTTGTTGTTTGCTGCTCTCGCCAGTAGGCCAGTTTGTGCTTTTTGATTGTAAAAATGAAATGCATATCACTGTATGGATGGATGTAAAATAGACTGATAATAGGAGGGAACATCTCTTGAACTATTCTGTATGTTAACATTTAAAAAAAAATTATGTTTAATGTAATGTTATGGATTTAATAAAATATTGGAATTTTAATTAATCAATGTCGTTGAAGTACCATTAAAGTTCGCTATGGTGCTTATGAACCGATCCTTTTTCTCTTATTATGTAATTTGGATGTGTTACTTTTTTATATGCCAATTCAGTTACCTTGGTAATATTATAGTTACATTCACTACTGTAATTAACATGGAGTGAAAGCAATGGAGTTCCATAAACTATTCATAATTAAACTTACAGGAAACAGTTCTAGGGGTAAAAATACCTCTTAAAGGGTTATGGGATTCTAATTCAAAGACAACTTTTCAATTTTTTCTGTTTTAATGTAAATAATATCTGCTGTGCAGCCAAACAAGTAACTGTATGCCTCTAACAGGGCACAAGTATAACACAAATCATTCCTGGTATCCATATTTGTCACTCCACCTGATTGTGGGTACCATCCCACCACTCAGCCACTCCTGAGCATGTGTAAATAAATCTGTGGGATGCACACTAGGTTATAATATTAGTAAGACTTTATTGACTAAGAATCAGTTCACATCCTGTCTGGGCTCCTCCCTCTGATTCAGTTCACTCTGAAATACAACTTCATCCTAGAAGGAATATTTCTAACCTCTATTGCAGAGTAAAAAGCATGTGAGGGAAGAGCCTGGGTGGGTTGCACATTGACACTTAGTGCTAATAGTGCTTTTTTAGCCACTTGCTGCTGGTTTTAAAAAAGGCAGCTGTCAAAAATGAGATAAAAGAACAGAGGACATGGCTGCGGGAAATCCATGCTATTCTATACAGTGATTTTCTCTGCCCCCTGCGAAAATGTAGGAGCATACTGACATACTTAGAGGGATATGTGGAAAGCCTATGACCTCTATGCTATTCATCTAGCACAGGTGATGATAGGTCAGAGAAAATCATAGTAACATATGTAAGGTTGAATAAAGACCAAGGTCCATCGAGTTCAACCTACGTATGTGAGTGGGTGTGTGTGTATTTATCTACTCTAATACTTCCCATATCCCTGCAGAATCTGTGAAAGAAGAAACTCGCTCAGAGGTTTCTTGTATTTATCAGTGTTATCTGCAAATTCCAAGGCCTTTGGTAAGGAATTCCAAACGTTCACTACTCTCACAGTGAAATACCCCCTACACATTCTAAGATTGAATCCTCTCTTCCAACTTCCTGTTGTGTCCCCAGGTTCTTAATACAGTTTTGGGATTAAACAGTTTGTTCCTAATATTGTGGTCCGCATTGATTTTGAAGACTGTAACAGGGGCGGAACTACCGCCATAGCTACCCATGCGGGCGCTATGGGCCCGCACCAGAAGGGGGCCCGGTCGAGAGCAGGCCACAAGTTCCGTGCGGCCACAAGTCAAACACTGCACCGCCGCACGGAACCTAAGGACACTCACCTGCAATCCTCTCCCCTGTCACAGTGCAGAGCGGGGGAGGGCGGAGTTATCTCCTGCCTGTGTTCGTCAGGAGAAGCAGCGGAGTAGATGTGTGATCTTCACTGCTGCTGGGGCTGGGGCTGCTGACAGGTAAGGGGGGTCGAGGGGGACAGGGAAGTATCTTTTCTCCTTAGATCCATAGAGCTGCAGTAGCCATTAACACTGCCCGCGGCTCATTCATATGCTAATTACGGGATTTGCATATTAATGCGCCACTGTATTCATATGTAAATCCCACGTCTCATTAATATGCAAATCGCCCTTCCCACTCCAAGGCCACTGAATAAGGGGGGTGGGACAGGGGGGAGTCAGGTCCTAAAGTTGCAGAATAGAGAAAGCAAAGTTTCGGCTTTGTTCACACCATATACAGTGCATTCCAGTGCGGCTAGCTGCTGGAATGCACTGTATTGCATAGTAAAGTCCCCTGTGCGTGCTGGGGCAGGAAGGGGTGTGGTAGTGCATTGAAGTCTATGACACCGCTGCCACGCCCCCCTGCCCGCAGTGCCACATTAGTGCCTGTGTTGCGGTCCAGTGCGATCGGAAAAAATGGTGCATGCACCAGAACACAGGTGGAGTTTACTATTCCATACAGTGCGTTCCAGCAGCTAAACACACTGGAACGCATTGTATGTGGTGTGAACAAGCCCTTAGAATTGGTTGGTGGAAGAGAGGTGAGATGCTGTGCATCCACACTGCCCACTCTGTGTACCTGCCCACTGTCACCCTCTCTGTGCACCCACCTACGCTTCCACCCACTCTGTGCACCCACACACACTGCCACCCACTCTGTGTATCCGCTCACACTGTCACCCACTCTGTGTATCCGCCCACACTGTCACCCACTCTGTGTACCCACCCACACTGTCACCCACTCTGTGTACCCACCCACCCTGTCACCCACTCGGGGTACCCGCCCACACTGTCACCCACTCTGTGTACCCACCCACACTGCCACCCACTCTGCACCCACCCACACTGCCACCCACTCTGTGTACCTGCCCACACTGTCACCCACTCTGTGACTGCACCCGCCCGCACTGCCACCCACTCTGTGTACCCGCCCACACTGTCACCCTCTCTGTGCACCCACGCACACTGCCACCCACTCTGTGTACCCACCCACACTGTCACTATCTCTGTGCACCCACCCACACCGCCACCCACTTTGTGCATTCACCCATAATGCCCATTAATTCTGTGCACCCACACCTCCCATCCACTCTGCATCCACACTGATCATACTGTGCACCCACACCGCCAACACTGCACCCACTTTGTAACCCCACTTTTCCCAGCTTCACTGGTGTAACTGTTTTTTTTTGTTGTATTTACACTGCCAAGCCAAAGAAATGAGGGAAAGTGCGTTATATTGCACTGTGTAATCCTTCTGTGGTGTGGCAGTGTAATTATAACTTTAAATAACATTGCCACAGCAGTGAAGCCGGGGAAAGTGGGGTTACAAATGATGAACCCCTGTGGTATTTTAAGTTATAATTATAACCCCTCTTGTGCAATTGTAAATTCCATTTTCCCAGCGTTATTGGTGGCACTGTTAAAGAATTAGGCCTCGTTACACATGACGTTCTGGCATTCCTGCAGCAGAAACATACAGATTATGACAGGAATGTCAGGTGTCCCACTTAGATGTGGCTGCTGTACCCACTGAAGTTAATGACCAGGTGACAGCGGCCATATCTGTAAGCGGCAGTCCACACGTAATGTGCGTGATATGATTAAATGCAGTTTTGAATAGATCACTGTTTCTGGACGCACGTATCCTGCGTTCTGGGACAGTGATTTAGTGCAAACTGCATTTATTCGTATTGCGGTATATAATAATAATAATATATGCTGTAGTTCAAGCACCCGAGGGGGGTGCGTATTGGGGGGGCCCTCTACAAATTTTTTGCCATGGGGCCCTGTGATTTCTAGTTACGCCCCTGGACTGTATTAAGGTCCCCTCTTAATCACCTCTTTTCTAAGGTGAATAATTTAAGATTTTGAATGTGGTCTTCATAACGAAGGCCTTTAATCACTTTCATTAATTTTGTAGCCCTTCTCTGAACTCTCTACAGTTCCAGGACGTCCCTCCTGAGAGTCAGCGACCAGAACTGTACTGCATACTCAAGATGGGGCCGAACCCATGATCTATAAAGTGGAAGTATTACTCTTTGTTCCCTTGCTACAATTCCTCTTTTAATACACACCTGTATCTTGTTAGATTTACTGGCTGCTGCTTTGCATTGCTTACTATTGCCAAATATGTTGTCTACGAGGACTCCCAAGTCTTTTTCTATGTCTGACTTCCCTCAAGTAACACTCCCCAAGTAGTAACGTGCAGACATGTTCTTTACTCCCATGTGCAAATGCTTACCCTTTTCAACTTTAAATCAAATTTGCCATCTTGTAGCCCATGCCTCAATTTTGCTTAGTTCCTGTCGTAGTGTGAATATCTCTTGTTCAGAATTTACTGTTCTGAGTTTAGTATCATCTAAAAAAAACAAAATTGAGCTATTTAGTCCAATTTCTATGTTGTGGATGAATAAAATGAATAGGATCACTCCCAGGATTTAACCCTGGGGCACCCCACTCCCAACCCTTGCCCAATTAGTGAATTAACAATTTATCACCACCCTCTGGGTCAATTCCTGCAGCCAATTTTCCACCCATGTACATGCAATTTCATCCAGACCTATAGACCTTAGTTTATAGATTAAACGTTTATAGGGTGCTGTGTTGAATGCTTTAGCAAAGTCCAGATATAACATGTCTATTGATATTCCTTTGTCTAATTTAGTACTTTCTTCCTCATGAAATGTTAACAGATTGGTCTGGCAAGAACTGTCCTTCATGAAACCATGTTGGTTACCACTTATGATACCATGCCTTTGAATATTTTACATATTATTGATGTTAAGCTGACAGGCCTGTTGTTTCCTGGTGCACTTCTTTTCTCCTTTTTGAATATTGGTACTACCTTTGCTCTCCTCCAATCAGCTGGGACCATACCTGTCATTATATGGTCCATAAAAATTTTGTTCAAGGGTCTATGACTATGACTGTGACATGGCTATGACTTGACTAAGTTCCTTTAGTACCCTTAGATGTGATATATCTGGTCCTGGCAATTTGTTTACATTTAAACCTTCTAATCTTTGTATTACTCTGCTCTCCCTTAGCCACAGAGATGTGTTAAAACTGGTACTACTTTCTCTGCAGCTGATGCCCTGATCGATGCCCACGTCTGTCTTGTCTGTAAAGACAGAAGAAAAGAATGCATTTAACATGTTCGCTTTCTCACTGTCGTTAGTAGCCGACCTCCCCATGTTTCTTGGTAGTCTACTCCTCAATGTTTTTATGTAAATCGTAGGGTGAAGGGGACGGTGTTCTGTAGTGAGTGCCACACCCCTGATAAATTGGTTAGAAAGAGAGAATGTGTAGAAGTGGGGTTTTTAGGCACTTTTAACAACACTTTGCAAGAGTGTTTTTATATAAAAAGTATAAATTGTATTCAATACATGATTAAAATAGAACAAATTGACTAGTAAAAACCATAGACGGGAGCACCTATAATCTCCACCAATGCCCTCAGATACAGTTGGCATCCCTGGTCAGGCTAAGTAATGCAATAATAATTTTTGTAGGTCTAGATTTTGATTGGCACAGTTGAATTTACAGGCAGTCTGTAGCAATTGGTCAGGTGTAATATAGAGTGGGTGATAAAAAGAACTGCATGGATGTTTGGGACCCTCAGATGGGTCAGGGTGAGCTGGATATCGAGCCCAACCAGACCTAGTCTAATAGGTCTAACGCGGTAGCTTGGAAAGAGTCCACCTGATCTTAGATTGCTATTGAGACTGCGTCGATTGATGTGTCTCAACCAGTGTAACAGATTTGTTAACAATTGATGAAATAAATGTAGTACATAGCGGTATAGATCATAATCTGAAATATAGAGATTCTTAGCTTGACCCAGGGAATTGGGGTTGGTGAGATATAACAATGCGTTTCGCGTATATAACGCTTCCTCAGGTTAAGAGGTGGTCTAAATTGAAAATTCAGAAAAAAGCATATGAAACCTCAAATAGAGATCTAATAAAACACATACAATGATAATAAGTAATCAAAATGCTTCTGCATGATCTATAGTAGTACATTCAAATGTCCAAGGTCTACCATCAACAAGTTGCAAAGGTATCAATAGTCACAGAATGAAAGAAAACACCATTCTTACCAGTTTCAGATGAGGCCACCAGATGCCTCCATAGGGCGGTGTTCAACAAAATGATGGGGGTTTATAATTGTTCGCCCAGACAGTGAAATGAGTATTGGCAGCGGCGTCTAAAAATTGAAGAGGTCAATATGTTGGATGAAAATACCGTGTCGCGGAATATTAGAAAAATTTATAGGTTGCCAGATCACCAATGCAAGAAAAAGTAAACACCAGCGGGTAGCCAAGAGAGGTGAACAAAAAAATCTAGTTGGTTTCTGACCAGTCCCTAGGATAGTGAGGTCCAAGGACAGTTGGTCCATAAGGAGAAACAACTTCACCACTATTGCATTAGGTGCACCAGTGCTTGATATGTCAAAGCTCAATAGCCAGATATTGGTTAGAAACACAAATTTACTTCCGCAGAGGCCATCGGCGTTCCAGCTGTCCGGTGAGGCATGCATGGACACACACCGATGGCCATCCCTGGAATCTAGCACTGGGGTAACCGACAGCGATCCGAACAGACCATTGTCTGTATCCTACTGCTACGTCAACATACAGGGATGTCCTCTCTGCGTGTAAGGAAGTAAATTTGTGTTTCTAACCAATATCTGGCTATTGAGCTTTGACATATCAAGCACTGGTGCACCTAAGGCAATAGTGGTGAAGTAGTGGCAATAGTGGTGAAACACTGACTCTTACATTCAGCAGAGATCATCAGACCAAATTCACATATTCCAAGTCTCTTGAACATGGTGAGTGCTGGAGGAAGCATGGTTCTGTATCTCAAAGAAAAATATGTTTTTGCAGCCATTCTACAACTTTTACTTATCCTTAAGCGAGGCTCCCTAATATAGATTCAAATAGCAACTAAGTATGCCTGTTGAATAGGTTTGATTTAAACTAAAGAAGAACTGCAAAAAGACAGGCTTTGAGTGCAAAAGTCAAGAGGATTTGGCCTTGAATGTATGATGTAATGACAACAGTATATTGTTTTTACTGTTGCCATTTCTATTATTTTATTGTGAGTGCCAGGAATTATTTGTAAGTGGCCACAAACAAATGTATGCTTTAGAGTAGGGATTGAAGGAAACTTTGGTTTTAAGCGTTACCCTAATCTATACAACAATTTTGAGTCTGTTTATGCAAAAACAATTTTCCTAAATGACACTGCCACTTGTTTATTTATCAAACAGTTTTTTGCTAGTGGTACAATTGAATTATTTACTAAGGTTAATGTGATAAAAGCCAATTGATTATCTGGATGAGCTAGATTTATAAGTTGATAGGATGACATTTGGATGTGAAACTGTGTCTTCAGCTGTAAATAACCTCATCCATAATCATTATAATATGATAATAAAGAGACTGATACATTAATTTAAATGTTATTTATAGGACTATGCAGGAATTATGTTTACTGAGCTATGAGGATAGAAAGATAAATGTTTTGTTTAACTCTATCTGGATAAACACACAGGAATAGTTAATATATTTCTCTTTTAAACTTTACCAGTGATGTAAAATGATTTGTCATTTTATGAAATACATTATATGACTTTCTTTATTATTTTTTGCTATATTTGAGATTACTAGGGATAAGCAAGTCTCCATTGGTTCAATTCTTGAGAGGTTTGTCAATTTCTATTTGAAATTCCCCAAACTCAAACTTAGCAGCGAATTACTTTGAAGTCTGTGAGGAGAGCAACTGTTTATACCAAATTTTGTTTTTATGAGAGTAATAGGAAAGCAATTTAAAAATGGCATAGGGAGCTGGTCAATGCCAATGGTAATAAAGAGACAAGAAACTAAGCAAAAACCGTTTTAAAAAATACTGTTCAGTGGGTAAAGGATCCTTTTAATTCAACTTCAAGGGTAATATGATAAACAAATAAATCCTTCAAATAACTTGATTGGGAGATTTGTTTAAGCTGTATGTCTTGTTACAGAACAGTAGGATTTTCACAGACATCATCAGAAACACCATATTCTGCCATCACATATTTTTAGTTTTGGCTGTGACATCTAATTTGTTATCAAGGGGTTATTATAAGCTTGTGGAAGTAGCAGCCACACCAGATCTAAAAGTCTCAACAGATCAAAAAACTACAGGCAAATTAATTCTTCAAACTTAACTTCAAATGACTTGACCAGTGGCAAAACAGTATAATAATATAGTTTGTGAGCTTTTTTTTTGCAGTTTCACTATGCATTGCCTTAGAAGTCAACAAACATCCAAGTGTAATAAAAACACTTCAAAACCACAACTCAACATTTTTCAACCCCTCCAATCCCCAGTTATTCCCAAAATATTACAATGATATATTTCAGGTATATGATTGGTAGATATTTACTAGCTTCAGAACAGTGCATGGGTATTTGATTAGGCAGCAAATAGAATGAGACAAGACAGCTTTTATCTTGCAATATAAACTAGAGTGTATAATTCAATAGACAATAGCCACTTTGTTCACTGGCTGGACAGTGTATAAGCAGCTTGATTAGACAGCAATATGAAAGTAAGAAATGATGCAGGCTTTATCTTGAAATAAAAATTAGAGTGCATTATTTGAGACACAATAGCCATACATATTGTTCAGTGGCTAGACAGTATGTAAGCAGCTTTGATAGGCCGTAAAATAAAAGGGAGAGATGCAGCATGTTTTATCTTTTAATTACAATTACAGTCTATTATCCGAGAGACAATACTTCCAAATATCCTTCAGTTCTGAAGCACCAGAATAGGTCGCAAACTGAGGTGCAATGCAGGCTTCCCTGCAGCAAACATCAGAAATTAGGCAGCTAAGCAGCAAGGGATTGTCTCTGTGGTTTAAATGAACACTGAAAAGTACCATTAAGGCAATCACTGCTGCCACTGCTTCTCCTTTCAGTGATCAGGGGAGCAGATACTCTTGTATCAGGGATCTAATAAGGTGGCCACTTAACAGTGGCCCTGTTGGTAAATTAACTAAATCCTGGGGATACCAGGTCCTCAGTGTTACTAACAACAAAACTGTCCTCAACAATCTCATCTTACTCATGTACAACTCCTGGGATTTGAGAAGGGCAAAATGTTTCCTCTGTCACTGCCAGCACCCCCAAACCTTTACCACCCTGTATTCCTCATCTGCCTGCTTCTCCCTCTTCCATACAGGAATGAAGGCAGCAGAAAAGGAGGCAGATGGTCCTGAGGCAGCAGCAATACCTCCTTTTAATTTTCATCCAGTGACCTGTCTAACAGGCCATGCAGCATGCTCCAGGAGGAACATGAGATCCTCCTGGATCACTAATCTGCGCTTTCTCACAGCTTACAATTTTGGCTGCCTTTTTAAAGGGTGCCAAAATGCTGCATGCATAATGAACCATTAATGCAGTGAAAAGAACTCCACTTCATAGAGCTTGTCCTTCTACCATTATTGCACAGGTACTCATTGATGACACACTGCTGTTGGTGCAGCGTCTGCAGAATTGCCAAGCTTGAGTTACATAATCTGAGAGTGTCACAGATAAAGCAGTTGACAGAGTGATGCTGCATTTCTGACAGGTGCACCATTTTGGGGCATGACCACCTAATTTGGCCACAAACCCTTCTGGTCTGATGAAGGCTATCTTGGAGGCAAGGGTACCTCATAATGAACTGCCATACCACCAGGTTGAGGACATGTGCCAGACAAGGTACATGTGTAATTTTTCCCTGATCAAGAGGAGCCAGAAGGTTAGTGCCTGACTTAACTGGGGTGAGCAACCTCTTGGCCTAGGCCTGGAGAACTGCTAGATGCTTTGGCATAGTGTGGACCCTATTCCATCTGGGTCCCAGAAAAGTTTAAATGGAACTCTTCTATTCACCATAGGATTGCTACTTATAGGGATATCATTGTACATACAACTACTGACAGCTAATGGCAGCTGACTGTTCTCAAATGGCATGAAAACAAATGGGCGGTGTGAGTCCCATGATGTCACAACTCATTCTGCTAATTTGTTTACCTTTGGGCTGGACCTGTCATTTTGCAGCAAGAGTTCGGTGGGAGCGGTCACGTTTTTTTTTATTTTGGCGAGTCAGAGGTCATTGTTCACTGTCATTAATGTTGGATTACATCGCTGGACCACATGACTGACCATGGATTGCATTGTTGGGGCCTTTTTTTTGAAGAATAAAGGACTTACCAGAAAATGTCTTATCTTTTTTGTTCAATTAAAGCATTTTTTCAAAGGTATTGTGTTTTTATTTACTTTTTACCTAACTCTTTGGTAAATGAGTAGGGATAACAACTACCCCTTACTCATTCACAAGATGAGCACCCCTGCCCACAGACCCCTACAACCACTGGGCCAGAGTTGTTGGGAGGAGACCCTTGTCCTCATTGGTATAGTGTGCAGGGGTCCCTCCTGACATTCCTACCAGACCTAAAGAGTATGGTATGGTTTGGTAGGGGGACCCCATGCTGTTTTTTTAAATCTATTTTTTAACAATTTGCAGGGAGTTGGTCCGCTTCAGTAAACCGTATGAATAGCACATAAAGAAGCCTTTCAGTTCAGCTGAACTGAAGGGTTTCTGCAGCCGAAGTGAGTCAAAGGATTATTCGAGCGTGTGGGTAAATCCTTCAGCAGCTTGTTGAATAACCCAATGTTTAGAAGCATGTGTTGAAATGTTTAAAGCATATTTATAGGTTGCACTGACAAATACAGACAAAGATGCTGTTATGCTGTTAGACTGTCAGGGAAATGTTAGTTACTCAGATGTATTAATGAGGTCACTGTAATACTGTTTATAAGGCTCTGTAAGCTCTTAGTTTACACCTTACTTCTCAGAGAGAAGAGAAAAGTTTAGCTCAACAATATTAGTATTGCTAAAATATTTAGAAATATCTTACTATGCATTATAAAATGAAGGCATGTTAAGGTTTTAGAGTGTCAGAAATGCAAGATGCCAAAAAATATATAAATAGTCAGTCAAGCCCTAACAATACTAACAAACACATGGTGGGTAAATACACCCAAAAAATAGCAACACCCTCCATGTGTTCTGAGGTCTGGGGAAGGACCTTGATATAATTTGGTCCAAAACCATTTCTCCTGTGAGCTACAAAGGAGAACACTAACCAAATACATTACTCCTGAAAACAAAATGTGTTGATAGAGATGTATCACAAATGTGCTTTGGAGCTCATCCATTTTTTTTTCTTTACCAGAGTTGCCCTCAGATGGACTACATTTGGCCAGAGGCATAGAGATAGACATAAGGAGAGCTAAATGGGAACTGTGGGAAAAAAAGATGACGATCTGAGAGATTAAAGAGTTGTGTGATGGACCTGGGGCTACCTGTAGCGCAGGCAGACTACAGTGGATGGCTATGGCGGTAACCTTATCCATGTTTTCAAGTGAAGAGGTTTGACTAAGGAAGGTGTTTATTATTTTTATGTCACTCACAGTGTGTAAAAAATGTACTAGCATTTTCACAATGGGGAACCATGAGGAATATTGTGTGTCATTGTGTGTCCTCAGCTGTATAATAAATAATTGTGGCACATATACCTTTAGTACCTAAAATTGGCTCATAAATGTGTAAACAGGAACAATTTAGATATAAATGACAATTCAATACAAGCCTATTAAAATCTACTGTTGGGTGCACTAGTGCCCTGTGCATAGATGGTTTAGTTGGGGTTTTATATCCCTCATGTTTTTCAGTAGTGACAGGTCTGGGAAGTCTTTTTTGTGAAACAAATGCATTTTAAAGTTGATTTTTGGATTAAAAGCTGATTGTTGTCCCTCCTGTTTAAAATGTAGGCCTACTAAAAGTGGTTGAGTACTGTGTATGCAGTGCATACAATATTTTGCTGGCTTTTATCTGTAAAATAAATACACTCTAATGTATGTACTTAAGATGGAGATTTGAATATATAGTACACAGAGTGCGTGCAGCTCATTATGTCACATATTGGCATGCATTGTTTGTTTGTAAATACTCTAATGTTGATGTCTTCATTAAATGCTGCCTGGTGACTCCCCATGAAAAAGTTCCCCAGTAAATGTGTTTAAATATTCTGTATAAAGTGACAGTACAACCCTTCAATGCTTTGTTCTTTTCTATAAAATAAATACACTCTAATGTTGATTTTTGTATTAAAGGTTGACTTTCCTGTTCAAAATCCAATCTACCAAAAGTGATTACAGTGACATTTCACCTAAAAATTCAGGAATCGGGTGTCTGAGAGTGAGAACAAAGCTTTTTTTTACTTTCAGAAACAGAAACATATTGTTTCTATTCCTGAAACAAAGTTGCAGTTTTCTGATCGTTGTTGGAATGATCAGAAAAACTTTAGTGACATCTGATCCCAAAATACTGCAGGATCAGTGTCACTAAAGTTTTTATTGGCTGTTCTTATGATTGAAGCAGCCTAATAATAACCAAACATTAAGTAATTAATTTATCAAGCAGTAGGGATGTCCCGATACCGATGCTAGCTTCGTTATCGGTCCCGATACAGGGCATTTTCACAAGTACTTGTACTTGTGAAAATGCCCCAGTACCTAACGCCGATGCTTGCGCATCAGTGACCTGGCTCATTCTTGTCACAGGAGTTCTAGCACAGTCCTGTGCTAGAACTCCTGTGTTGGAGGTGACAGGGCCAATAAAGAGTACCTGTCACCTCCAAATGCTATCACACAGCGGTTTGTTAGCCCATGTGTGATAGCAATAAAGTTAAGTGAAAAAAATTGTTAGGAAAAGTAAAAAATAATAAAATAAAAAAGTTTAAAAAATAACAACTGATTAAAAATGTAACTAAATAAAAATAAAAGACGATAAAGTAAAAATAATAAAATGTAAAATTAAAAATGTTTACAAAGTAAATAAAAATTGAAAAAAATGAAAACCAGCCCCGCTGCCCCATCATCTGCATGTGAATAAACGCACAGTGTTTTCAACCACGATCATGTGCAACCGCACGGGCAGGGCAGTATTGCGGTGGGAAACTGCACAATCTGCCTGGCATGACTGGGGTGCCATTAGAAAATAATGGCACTCCATTTGCGCCATGCAGATTGCGCTGTCTCCCGCCGCAATACCGTCTGGGCGGTCCCACACGATCGCGGTTGAAAACATGAATAGTTTAAATGTTTTATTGTTCTAAAACAGTCTTTAATTAAAGTGCTTCATAATCATAACCAAATTGGCCTAAAATCATTAGTCTATTGTTTTTTTTTTAAATGTCACCTGTCTCTTTAAGAAAAAGTATCGGTAATTGGTATCGGCAAGTACATGAGGGGAAGTACTTGTACTTGGTCTTAAAAAAGGGGTATCGGGTCATCCCTATCAAGCAGTAATACTGAGATTAATTTACAATGACTGCTTGATATAATTAAATAAATAAAATACAAATGTAAAAAATATATAACCCCCTCATGACACTGATGTTCAAAATATGTCGCTTTCACTAAGTGTGATTAGTTTGATTTCATTAAGCTATCCTTAATATAAAAGAATAAACCCCTTTGTTAAGGTTAATATTTACTAAATATAATGAACTAATGTGCACCTTTATTAAAATACATAAATAGGTCTGTTTTGTATATGGTTTATAATATGCCTGAATACTGTCCTGATATAATGAATTTACTTTTGGCAGTAGAAGTACCTCTGGGGTACACATGCCACTAGTTAAAACCTTTTTGTATATATTACTAAACTAAATATAAAAATGTTTGAATACACTGCCATTTTTTCTGGAATATTAGAGCAAATGCAGATATGGTCAATATTTATTTATTTATTTATGTATATGACATATAAGAAATATTGTATCTTTTCAGGTAAATGGAAAATATTGCTTTTCATATTGGGGGAGGAGCTTTAGGTTTATTTTATGTTTTCTTTTATGTTTTATGTTTTCCAGGCTATCCATTTACTTATTTTATAGAAAGCCTGTTGAAATGTACACTAGAATTGAATGAAACATCACTGTGTCACATCTTTTATTGAATGGATCAGTTCACAATTTTGGGTAAACAAATTGGGTCTCAATGCAGACATTTTCTGCTGAATCTATTTAACTAATCCATAATACCACTAAAAATAATTTGTCATGCCAAAAATGTTTATCTGTAAATCAAATATTTTATATTTATTCTGAAAAAAATATAAAACACTTTAAAACATTATAAACCTAAATAACAATTTAAAGAAATTTCCCTAATGGCATTATAGTTTACCTTTTAAAAACATTAATATGTACACATCACCAATGAAAAATTATTTTGAATGTGGGCAGATTATTATTGCTAATTGTGGTGTGCACTTTTATACATCTTCATATTTAGGAAAACAGATGATTTCATATTGCTGCATTTTTGTAGCATTTTTGAAAATAAGGACATTAAAGGGCTTACTTCATTAAAGAGAATGTTTCTGAAATGATATTTACAAGTTATACCCTATTTTAAATTAATTTGTAGTTTAATTTCAAATTAGAAGCAAGTTAACGTCCATGTGCCTGCAATCTGCCGACACTGTAAAATGCAAAAGCAGTCTTTTCATCCTCAGTTTTTTTGAAAAAAATTCTTAGTTTATATTTATTAGTCCTACAGGAAGTGTTTGTGCATTCATTTTCTTCAAAGCATAAAGAAGGGAAAGAGAAAAACTAATCATTAGCTTATCAGGGTATGCTAAGTGTCACAAGGATGAAGAAGGATAAAAAAACCTCTTCATTCATATTAATTTATGCTGAGCTGTTTCATATACCATATGTTTGTATGGATGTTACTAAAACACGCAGTTTTAGTGCTTTATTGTATAATCTGCTTATGTCATCATCTCCTTAATATATTTATGTACTGTGTTAATATTGTATGTTATTGTATAACACAGTAAATCAACATACATAATGAGTGTTATCACCTAATACTTGATAAGCAATAAGGTTACTTTCAATATCGCAGTGGCAATAATGTAATCTGTCAGATCAGAGTCTTTTTATCCTTTAATTTGTTCAAAGTGTCTTTCTGCCTGTGATGCTATTCTTTGATGTTACATCAAATGAAAAAAGATTAAAGTGTAACAAGAATTTATCACTGCTGACATATTTGTGACTTAGGACTATCAATTTTTGCTGTGGCCAACAGCCAGATGTCATCACAAATTAACTAATGCCAACCTCCTAAAAGTGATGTATATTTGGGAAGTAAGCTTATTTAAAGGAACACACCTTTGCTAAAAAATAAAATAATATATGTAAATGTTATGCAATGTATGTTGCAATTAAGCTGTTATTAAATATTACCCATTACCTTTTTTTAACTGAAAGCCTGATTGTTTTTTTCTACAGCTGACAAAAATGTACTGTTTACAGCATGTGTACTTTTTGTTTTCTCAGAGCATATCGAGAAATCTCTTTCTTTGCCTTTTCTTAGATATATGCACTGTGCTTGAAGTTAAATTACAGACATTCCCTGCAACAATTTTATGCTTGAAAACCAAAAATGTAAGCACATTGTTCTTTATTATTACCTTTATTTTATATTTTGCTTATGCTAACTTCATCCAGATGTTGAAATGTGCAGAATAAGAGGATTTCTAGTCTAAGGTCGCCATGTGAATTTTAATACTATCACTACAATGTAATAATAATGGATTCCTCTGATTTTCTACCAGTCAGGAGCATACACAAAAAAGCACAGGAGACCTATTACGTCCATTCTGTTGGTCTCTAGCAAGGGTCAAACACCTATGATACTCATTGTGAGTGGGGATGAGCTGCAGGTTTGGTTCAGTAAACCCACAGAAAAGTTGTCCATATTTGGCCAGTTCACCAGCCCTTGTGTCTGAACCTCTTGCTGATGTACCCACTAGTCTGTCATTTAGCAACAAATCACTATTACCTCTAACTGTCAGATCCCCATTGGCCTCTGCTTCAAATTGTAAAGATACTGGGGGATTTATTAAAACTAGATCAGACAAAATCTGGAGCAGATTTGCACTGCAACCAATCAGCTTCTCTGTCTCATTTTCAAATATTACCTGAGCAGACTGAAGAGAGATGCTGATTTGTTGCCATGGGTAACTGCTCCAGATTCTGTCTGCTTCAGTTTTGATAAATTCCCCCAGCTGTATTTGGTCAATGATGTCACTCAGGTTCCCCAGCACTGTAATTACATTCCAGCAGTGCAGAGGATCTCTCATTTGCAATGGAAATAGTGGATGGACAGTATCATCATGGCATCAGGTCTTTGTGGTGCTGGATCTACACTGTCTTGCATCACTCATTGATTGACATGGATCCACATTGATAGAAGATGTGACTGATGTTGTATTTACATTAAGGGTACATTTTTATTTGTTTGAATTACGGACTTTGTTGAGGTGTGGGTGTTTTTTTACTTCATACTTATTCACAATGGGGGGTAGATAATTAGGGCTCCCCAATTGTAATGTCCCCCTGCAGACCCCCACATCCCTTTTGGGAGGCAGGATATGTGGAAGAAGCCTTTATCCCCATCAACAAGGCTTTGTCGTCCTCCCTTGCAAGGTACCCTACCAATTTTGAGGACATATGGCCTGGTATCATTCAAGAGGAGGAGCTGCAAACTCGCTGGCTCCCCTTTGCTGGCCATCCAGATTCCATGTCTGGATAAGGCTCCTTTATAAATCCCTATTCCAGCCTGCACATCATTAAAATAATTTAAGGAAAATGGCATGACCAATAAAGGTTAGTTAATGAGCATGCACCCCCTCATGAAACCATATCAGGCCACATGCCTTCAACATTGGGAGGATATATTGCAAGGGGATGGGGTGGAGCCTCCCACTCTTTAAAGGCATCTTGTCCAGATGTTGATGAGGACAAGGGCCTCATCCCTACATCCTGTCCCCCAAAAAGGATGTGGAGGTCTTTGGAGGGATGTATCAGAATTTGGAAGCCACCTTTAAAATAAGGAGCCCCTAGATGTCTACACTCCCCTATGTGAATGAGTAAGTGGAACATAGTCCCACTTGTCAAACAATATCTCTCCAATCAGCTGCGTGAAACCAAAGTCCATAAAAACCCAACTTTATTGTTGTAAATTCCATGCAAATTTCAAAATACAAGGTATACACAACCATAGTATCTCTCCGACTCCAACACCGTTCACACGTTTGACCACCTGGGCTTAATCATAGAAAGTCCCCCTTGTCTCTTTTTCACAACAAAATGTAAATAGCCATTAAAAATCCCACAACTTAGAAAAATCCCTTAATTTAAAAGAAATGTATAATGATCACAGATGTAAATAGAATGTCAATCACATCATGCAGCGATGTTGATCCACATCAATCACAGTGAGTCACCGCTGATGATGCTGACCTGCCACCACCATGATATTGCCCCACTGCTACTGCCATGGTGTAACGACAGATCCACAGCACTGCAGAAATTTAAACAGCAGGGATCCTGGATGGGCATTGGTCAAATATGGTCATGACCATTTTTGGTTAATGAAGTCACCCAGAATCCTCAGCCCATTAGTTTACAAACAAGCCAGCAGGGATCTATCATGAACAGGCAGTAGTGATACTGCTTCTAAAAGACAGATCACCCCATGACAAACACAATCTGGCAAGGATCCGTTTTCTAGTAGCAGTAGCAACACTGATCCCTGACAGCTGTTGTTGCCTTCCTGCCTTAGTCAACCCTGATCAAACAGGTTTTATATGAGGAAGAAAATTACGTGATAATACCAATCGAGCCCTCAATCTGATTTATTGGACGAGTGCAGCTCGGCCTCTCCACCATGATTTTTATTATCGACAGATGCTAAAAAGGCATTTGACAGGGTTAACTGGGTGTTTATGGAGGAGACCCTAAGGGCAATTGGCATATGACCTAATATAAGACACTGGATTGCAGCAGTTTATAGCAGTTCACAAGCTCGAGTGAGAGTGAATGGCTCCCTGTCTTCTCCATTTACAATTCAAATTTTGACTTTGGAGCCTCTTTTAAATAGGATTCAAAATAATCTTTCTATACAGGGGATTAGAGTACGTAGTTCAGAGCATAAATTATCTGCAAATGCAGACGATATTTTATTTTTTCTTACCCAACCACAGATATCACTCTCTAATATGCTTCAAGAATTACGATTCTATGGAGAGATTTCTCATTTTCAGATTAATTATTTGAAGTCAGAGATTTTGCCATTGAATATGCCTCCAGCAGTTAGCTCTAACCTAAAGTCTTAATT
Source organism: Nanorana parkeri (assembly GCF_000935625.1). Classification (NCBI taxonomy): domain Eukaryota; kingdom Metazoa; phylum Chordata; class Amphibia; order Anura; family Dicroglossidae; genus Nanorana; species Nanorana parkeri. Next base: position 224,569 of record NW_017307123.1, read on the forward strand.
TACCTTTACATGGGCTTCGCAACATTTTCGCTATTTAGGATCTGAGCTCTCAAGTTATTTGAAACAATGTGTATGCACTCAATTATTATCTTTGTTGAACGTGATCAGTAAGGATCTTTGTTCTTGGGATAAAACTTTATTTACATGGTTAGGCCGTATAAATATTTTAAAAAAATAATGTTTTACCAAGGATTTTATTTATATGGAGAAATATAATTTCCATGATAAACTCTTAATACTCCAATGGAATGCCAATTTTGTACAAAGCCCAGTTGGTAGGCAGTCACTAATGCAAGCATACATGTCCAAAGCCTACCTGCCATTATTTTGGCCAAAATACAAATACATACTCTCAATTAAGGAGGGATATGGGCTTGCTTATGAGAGAAGACCGTTGTAGAGTCTCTACCTTCTTTTCAAATTAAAATAGTATATACATTATTTAAGACTGGAAACAAAGCGTTATGAATCAAAATATTATTATACACTTCTGTAAGCAAAGGACTGGTATCCAATAATAATCTTTTCAGTTACATGCCAAGAATTCCTCACTGTGTAAATTTGATGACTCGCCCCCTTTTTTAGCTTTGTGCTGACAAGTCCTTCAGGAAAACGTTTGCAATTTGGTTGAACTGTATCACAAGCTATGGCTTGTTTGAGAAGGAAATGTTTAAAAAGTGTTTCACTGGAATAATAATTGCCCACATTGAGGTGGTATTGCTGACAAAATAAGGGTGGCATAAGGTCTAAACACTATCCATCGCTTCCCATACTTTCCTTATTTATTAGGATAATACTGCTATGTCATGTTAGGTTTTCCTATGAAGTAAATGAGGGACTCATTGATACAGATATTTTTCTGTGGTGTAGAAATTCCAGGTACTTTTTTGAAAGAAATTATTATATGTGATGTCACTTCTGGAATAAACCAGGGAATGTTCACTGAAATGCAAAAATCTCATTATAGTATGATATGTCCTGGACATGAAAGAATACATGGACATGTGGTAGAATGGGTGTGGACCAACATGATTTACTTTTTTTTTCATGATTCTCATGTTTAGAGCCGGGCTGAGAAACATGATTCTCATGTTTAGAGCCGGGCTTTATTATTATAAAACAAATTCCACTGAAATGGTCTGGCACAACAATAATCTGGATTACTGGCAATGAACCGTTGGGTGTATAGATTACATTGTTTTACAAATTAATTTACTAGTTATTTAGTGAAAAACAAATAAAAAATGTAGTTGATGTAAATATTGTTTCCACATAAATACCGGGTTGGGCTGTAAATAGGGGCATTACATGCACTGCTGAATTGGAGGGTAGCCACGTAAGATTTGAGGGCTTGTTCACACCATAAACAGTGTATTCCAGAGCGGTCAGCTGCTGGAATGCACTGTATCGCATCCCACGCTGGCTTACTGCGGTCAGGGTTGGGGGGGGGGATGTGGTGCATTGAAGTCAATGGCACGCTGCCACGCCCCCTGACCACAGTACGATTTCCTGCATCAGAATGCGTCGCACATTAGTGCCTGCATTCTGGTCCAGTGCGATCTGAACAAATAGTGCTTGCATAATTTTTTCAGATCGCACTGGACTTGAACACAGGCACTGATGTGCCACACGTTCTGGTATGGGCAATCGCACTGTGGGTGGGGAGGATAAACGTTGTAAAGATGATGATTCTCCCTAAAGTCCTGTTCCTGTTCCAAATGCTCACCATAGAATTACCAGGTGCGTACTTCAGGACCCTTGCCAGAATAACGTCTACCTACATCTGGCAGAACCGCGCCCCCAGGATCGCGGGCAAGATAATGGTAAGGACCAGGTGGAATGGGGGGCTGGCCCTCCCAGACTTCCGGGTCTACCACGTAGCGGCCCAGATGGTAAGAGTGGTAGTCTGGGTTTATGGGGGCGCGGGCAAGAGTTGGGTGTCCCTGGAGACTGCGACTTGTGGGGCCCCTCTGGGGGAGGTGATATGGTTGCCTCCTGAATGGAGGCCATTTGCCTCTACTATGTTACCCCTCACTTCCTCAACTTTGCGTTCTTGGGATCGCCTACACCGCAGGTTCCGTTGGCCACACAACTCTGGCCTTATGCCTTTACAGGGCTCTGACTTCTTCCCCCCAGGGAGAGTAGACAGATCCTTTGCGCAATGGTCAGACTCTACCATGCTTAAATAGGGTGAAGTGTTGACAGGCACCTCTTTAACACCTCTGATAACTCTGAGGTCCAAGTGGGGCAAGGTACCACTGGATTCCTGGAAACACCGCCAGCTGTCCCACTTTATAAGCTCCCTCCCAAAACCTCTAAGAACGCCCCGAGATTATACCTTCATGGAATCCATTCTGAGCTCCGAATCGGTGCCCACTCATTGCCTCTCTTACTCTATAAAGCCATTCTCACCGAGGAACACATCACACCCCCGCCTTACCTACGCAAATGGGAGAGGAACTTTTGCCGCACTCTTACTCCTGAGGAAAGATCTCGAGTTCTGGCACTGGTTACTACCTCCTCCATAGACGTCCCCACGTTAGAAACTAATTATAAGTTATTGTCAAGGTGGTACTTTGTACCTACCAAAATGCACGCAATTGACCCCCTCCTTGACCCTCACTGCTGGCGGTCGTGTGGGAATCCAGGTTCCTATGCTCATATTTGGTGGGAATGCCCGTTGATCATACCTTTTTGGACACAGGTGATTCAGCTTATTAACCATATCAGTGGTGAGCAGCTTCCGAGAGATCCTTGGGTGGTTTTGTTTCACCTCACCACTGATTCCCTGCGAACCTACCGGAAATCCGTGGTCCCATGCCTGTTGAATGTGGCCAAATCTCTCATACCGAGATGCTGGGGATCTGCCAATGTTTCCTCCCTGCAGAACTGGTTTCGGAAAGTGGATAACATCAAACTGATGGAGGAATTATTATACACCTCCAAGGACTCGTACTCTACATTCTATAAGAAATGGGTGTGCTGGTTGGCCTTCCAGGACTCTGCTACTTACCGTTCCCACTTGCTTGACAAAGAGAAATGATCTGAGATGGACGACGAGGATGCGAGACTCGCCCTGGTAAAAGTTGATATGTACCTACTACTGAGAGCATAACATGTTTGGGGGTCCTAGGTTTCTCTGTATTGTTTAACTGTATTGTTTATCTGTTTCTTTTGTGGTTACATAGCTATACGCACAGGATAACACCCAGCCTGAACATACACTGTGAGATTGAGCACAATCGGATAACGCTTAAGCCTTCACATATATAGCATCTAAGGAACCATAGAGCAAGTTCACCAACACCCCTCCTTACCCCACCCTGTCTTGCCCCCCCCATTCCTTCCCCCCTTCCCGCGTCATTGTCTTCCCCCTTGTTAGTGTCTGTCTGACAAACGGGGCATTGACCCACTAAATACTGTTATGTATTGATTGCACCGATAATCTAGCCCCTGTTATTGTATTGTGTTTTATGTATATCACCTGAAAAATCCAATAAACCGAAATAATTCAAAAAATAAAAGAAAAGTGACAGATGCTTTGCTTACATCCTGCTAACAAGATAAATGGAAACCAGCAACTGACAGCATGTTTCCATTTCCTTATAGTGAAAACACTCATGTATGACAGTAAACAGTGCTGACCATTGAAAAACCCAACTTATTTGGATAATGCAAAATATAAGGAATACATTTCCAGGTTTAGTCATAAATAACAGACTAGATCAATTGCTGCTGGTAGTATTATCAATGTTATGACATACCATAATAGGTTCACTCCTCTGACAAATCAAATACCCTAAATATGCAGTCCATTCCAGAATATATTATTTGTCAGAGATTAAAAGCTAACATTGAATTGGTATAGAATAAAATAACTTTTTTGGATACCACTGTTGAAGGAGTCAACCAATTACAAAATTCATAGGGCAGAATTATGGCACAATGATGTTGTCACACATTGGGATACAGATGTCTACAGGGAACTGAGAGTGTGTTGTGTTGCTCCCTTCATAAAATTAAGTTAATATCTTTAGTGCTGGGCATGTCTGAGCTTGATTTTAAAACATGTTAAGACAATTCTGTCTTGTTATGATGGTCTTTCCTTTTTGCTTTATCTAATAAATTGTTGGAGCTAATACTGTTAGCTCAATCCAAAAAAAAATACATATCAATCAAAAAAAAAGGAATAACGAACAATTGAAGGTGATTCCAATTCTGAAGATCTGGGCACATTTTTGTTATTACTATCTGGATAGAGTGGGGAGGGGTTAGACCCACCGTCACATTTTTATTACTGCTTGTGTCCCCATTGAGGAGATTCATCAATACTTGCACTGGTAGTCCCCAGAAAAAATATTTTAATAGGTATACCTGTTCCAGGGACAACTATCTAAGATAATAATTCTATTGATTTTCCTCTAATATGCTGTTGCATCTCTGGGAGTGGTTTACAGACCTCAAAAAATAACATACTTTGGATGTGCCTGCCTCCCCTGTGAGTGTGTGCACCATCCAACCTCACTATGTATGAATGAGAGTGGCTTTTCCACAGGAGCCGCTTGCTGACTATCAACTGGGGACACCTGAGGCAGCCCAGACTCTCTCACATGCGCAGTTGGATCCCCAGGTGGGGACACAGATGCACATTACTGCTCTCTAACCATGCTTCGGTGGCTGCTATAGTTACCAGGAACATGGCGGCACGATCGGATGCGGTACTGCTACTTTCTGCATTCTAGCATTATGTCTTTCATCCATAAGGTAGCCAGTGCTTCTATACATGAAGGCATAATTTGTAAATATGTATATCATTTATAACACTATCTCTTTGCTGGTTCTATATTCCTTTGTTGATTATGCAAATGTTTTAATTGTGGCAGGCTCTGATGTCTTTATTATATCATGGGTGTTTCTGTATGGTTTTTTGGTGCTGTGTGGGGTATATATACATGTGGCTTAATGTATTATATTGTCACTATTCTGCCCTGAATAAGGGACCTTGCGATGCACCGAAATGTTGGCTATATAATGTATGTGAAGTTTTGCTTTAATAAATGAGCACAAGAATTTAATGATACTACTCGAGTGCTGGTGATCTTCACTTTCTACGCACTCAAAAAATACCCTGACAGGGGTTTTAATCATTTCCTACTCTATCCAAAACTTGTAAGGTTTTGGTTATACATACTCTTTAGTATTTGTCAGGCAAGTGATTCATCCAAGCCATTCCTACAATTTTAAAATAATTTGAATCTTCTTATTTGTGCTATTAGTTTTTCACTTTTTTCAATTTACAAAAATGAGGGTCACTCTTACCAAAATGGCACTATAGTGCCAGACAAGGTATATTGCCTGATATTCTGAAAGTATGGGTTCACTGCTGATGTACACCAGGTTCTTCCACACCCCTCATGCCAAATGAAAGATGGGTGGGCAGTATTGTAGGATGTTAACATAATACTTATTTTTCTCTCAATACAAAACGAAATAGAACAAAAAGAGGTTGACACTAATTTGTGTGGTAGAAGCTTCCTTTTGAATCAGTCAAGTAGTTAAGAATGATAGCATTGGTACTGAAATGTGGACGTTTTCACAGAACTAAATACTACAGTCACTACAATGTATTTCTGTAAAATATGGTTTGAGATTTTTTTACTGAAAAGCTAAACATGACAGGTCTTTATGAAGAATGGATACATTTGAATGTATTTGTTATGTTTGACCTCTTCAATGATAATGAATGTTTGAGTTATTTATTTATTTTACTTACTTTTATTTGAGCAGGTACAGTAGGGGCTGGCCAGAGAAGTATAGCATTAATGCACTTGGCCACTATGAACATGTATTGCACTATATGAAAAAGAAGGATCTCTGCGTTTATACAAAGTTTGGTAGAAGCATGTATGGGTTTAAAGTAGCATGCAAAGGGTTCATGGGGAATCTTAAGTCTGTCTGTCTCTCTCACACTCTCTCTCTCTCAACAAATTTGTAAATGCTGAAGCTTTAGCATACATGACTTATTAAAAGTGATTTCTCCATTAGGGTTAAAAAGAAGCTGCAACAGCTGGATCGAAATAGATGCTACTTGAGCGCAAGCTCCAGACCTGCCACTGAAAATAGGCCCACTGTGAGATTTTCATATGAATGGGCGGTGGTAATTATATATAAATAAACCACAACTCATGCATATGTAAATATCGTGGTTGATTGATATGCAAATGCTGCCCCCCATTGTGGAAGGTTGTATAGTCCAGGATACAGCCTCTAAACTTGATGGACATGTGTCTTTTTTCAACCTGGCTTACTATGTAACTATGTCAGTGATCAGCTCCCTGGAAGTAGGGGAAGAGGAAGATCGCTTCAGCTGCCATACAGGAGTTGGAACTGAGAAGAGGGGGGCGACTGAGAGCAGAGGGGTGATGTCTGTGCAGAGGGAATGTGAGGGAGAGTGGGATAAGAGGGGTTATGTAGGAGTAGAGGTAATGTGGGGGAGAGTGGAAGCAGAGGGGTGATGTGGGAGCAGAGGAAATACGGGGGAGAGTGGGAGCCGAGGGGTGATGCGGGGATGCATTTAGCTAATCAAATAATGTGCTCTAAACAGGCAGGTTGGGTTCAGCTGAGTGTGTGAATGCATCTGCACCATGAGAATGCCTCTGTTACATTGCTGGTCAGAGTGAATACATCAGTTACATTGGTGATCAGTGAGAATACCTCCATTACATTGGTGGTCAGTGCGAATACCTCCGTTACATTGCTGGTCAGTGAGAAAACCTCTGTTACATTAGCGGTCAGTGTGAATACTTCGATTACATTGGTGGTGAGTGCAGGGCTTCCTAACTAATTTTATTACACAGGATTTTTTGCTACCTTCAACCCATCAGAAGCCACAATAGATGTTGCAGGACTCAGCAGAATGCTTCGTGTTACGTGATGTTTTCTCTATATTATATATAAAGTGTGTTTGCAGTGATTGGTCAATTCGGCAAGGGATACATTTGCAAACAAAAAGCATGAAATGTGAATGTGTATTTTATTCTACCAGTTTGCCTCATTTATGTAATTTGGGGTTCAGGGAAAAAGCCTGTTTATTACAGCAGCCTTATTGACAAGTTGGCCATTTAGGCAGATTTACTAAAGGAGATAAGCATCTTCACATACTACATTGTGTGAATGTTCACTTCAATTATCCAATAATGAGAAAAGCAAATTACTGTTTACCTATTTCTTCTGGTCATGACTGAATAATTTTATTGATTCCTCACACATTCTTTGTATGAAAATTGTGGACACTTCAAGTGAATCAGCCCTATCACTATATTCAAAAAACTAAGTAAGTAAGCAAAATGTCCTCCTCTAATTTTCCTAAATGGAGAAATGGGGTAATTTACTGAAGGCAAAACGCATGTTAACTAATTTTGCAGGGGAAGTTTATTGAATGAAGTGAAGCTGTGCTGACCTCCATCACCCAATCGCGTGCAAGCACAAATATATATATTTTTTCTTTGGCCTTGATTAGGTAGTCTCTGCAAAGGGAAATGTCACTACATTCACCAAGATAAGGAAAAATACTACAGCAAAGTTAAAATTTCCCTGAACAGCCTACCATAAAGCTCAGGTGGTGAAACGCTGAGAGGCGTTGGAGTGGGAGAAATACTATTGTGGTGTATATCTTGTATTTTAAACTTTGCATGGAATTTACAACAATGAAGTTGTGTTTTTATGGACCTCAGTTTTGTGTGGCTGATTGGAGAGATATCCTTGGAACAGACTAATTGACCTTAGTAAACCTACCCCGTAAAGCTGATTTACTAAAAGAGTAGAGATTCTTGACACAATATGTTGTGTGAATATTACCTTTCAGCGAATAATTTATTTAATCCAGTCATGTGAAAAGCAAATCCCTGTTTTCTTATGTACATGATTGGATAATTGAAGTGAACATTCATACAATTGATTTCTGAAGATTCTCAACTCCTAGTAAATCGGTATCATAATATGTTTGGATCTAGTTATATGAATTAAAAACCCAACTGCAGTTTTTTTCAAGTTTAATTGCATCATGATTTAGACATTTTTGCTGGCTGTTTATTATACATAACCTTATGTTTGTGTTATGTTAACTGTTTTGGATTCATATATAGCAAAAAAAGAGGACTTTTGAAATGTGTTCCTATTGCCTGACTTTTATGATCTGATTTTATGCACTGTACAGCCTTGGTTGTGTTAGTGACAGAATATTTGAAAGTGGAATGTATTTGAAAAAATATATTGACACAGACTTTCTAGCTCATGAGGATGGGAGCTGTGGGAACATCAGTGTGATGCCAGATACTACAGGTTTAGAAACATGATGAGACTAATAACTGATGCCAGGTGGGAAAGGTGCTTATCTGTGCATGCTATACTGTATTGTACAATGAGCAAATGTACATATGCCGCCTTCTGACAGTGCCATCATTATGCAGTAACATAGCAACAGTAGGTTTGCAGACATTTAGCTGCTTTATAACAGATCAGAACAAATGTCATTCAAATACCACACATTCAATACTGTGAACACAAAGTTGTGTCCAGACATATATTTTAGGTTTATGTTATTTTCCTTAAGATATTTGAACTCTAAAAAGGACAAAGCTGATTTTATCTTTAGATGCATTTTTCAGGGACTTTTGACTGAAATTTTTAGAGTGAAAATAATGATCAGAAACAAAAGAAAGGTAAAGAAATAAAGAAAAAGGGAAAAATAAAGGAAAAACCAAAGAACAAATAAAAAAGAGCCTATTTATTAATAAAAAGGGACTTTAATATTAAAAAATACATAATGAATTTACCAAGAATCTTCAGTTGAATCTAATTATTAAAGTAGAATTAAAGTCTTATTTTGTTACATATATCTACTGCTAGCAAGCAGTAGATACAGTATATGCAAAAACAATTTAATAAAATAAAAAAGTTACCAAATAGGTAAATACTTACTTCTGCCACCGCCATTAGCTCCCAGCTGCAGTATCCAGCTTCCCCCGAACTGCCGTGTAGGAAGATCAGGGTGGGTGCATGCATGTGCAGTGGAGATCAAAGGTGGGGAGAAGAGGAAAGACTCAGTAAGTCAATGCATGCAGCCATGAGTGTGCATGCCAGACAGACACCATGGGACCCGAGGAGTCTGCGCTGGATCAGAGACCGGCACCAGCGCTGGAGGGACTGCTGGAAACTACTGGAAGGAAGAAGATGACCGGATAAAGAGGCATCATTTAAGGTAAGTCCCTACAGCAGGATGGGGGGGGGGGCAAAAAACAGAAAAAAAACTTTAATGTTACTTTAATCAATCTTCCCCAAATACCTCTAAAGCTAATTGTACATATGAATGATTTACCACATGCTGACAGTTGCTTAATTTGAGATATCTGTCAACAAGTGGTTAAAGTAGATCTAACAGGATGACACTAAAGCTGGCCATACACTGGTTGAATTTAGTCTGAGTCCTGCTGATTTTTAATCCTGTCTGAAATTTCTCAGCCAAACAGTAAATGCAGCCAATTAGCACTCACTGTTAAGGTATTATAAAAGTTGCACAGCCACCACTGTTAGAAAACAAGGGAATTTCCCCATCCAGCCCCATGCACAGTGTAAGGAAAGTTTCTATTTGCCAAAGCACCCTGTTTCGTAAACAAATGCTTTAAAAAAAATACTGTTTTATCTTTTTTCATCACATTTGTCACCTCGGCACTGCTGATCTCCTCCATCATCTACCTGTCACTTCCTGATAACAGTGATCCATGTCTACATAATGTGTGTTGGCACACTTGCTTGCAGTTTCCATCAGGGCACACAGATACAATATAGGATCACAATTCATGAAACACCCCTCCAAAACAGGGAGTTTGAAAACAAGGATCCTTATGGCAGGATCACCAGGTTTTTCATGATGGAGAACAACTTACATAATTACATAATATAGAATATATTAGACATTAATGGTTGGGCTTAGCTCTATATTTTATCAGCAAGATTTTAAAGTTAGTGGTGTGGCTTTAGCTACATTCTAGATGGGCAACAGAAACAGAATAAGTTAGTTTATACAAACATAATACAGGTAAAATGTATACTCCTAACCACACAAATCTTATATAATGTGCACTATGTTTTTACATACCAATGATAAACAAATCACATATTAAATAATACACTCGATATAAATAACAAATCACACATTGAAAATAAAAATATATAAACACTCAATAATTTTTTTTATCAATAATGTCCCAAAAACAGCCCTTTGTAAAATCACATCAGTGTCCATCCACTTCACATGAAAACTCTCCATGTATTTCTCCCACTCTCCAAATCCACTTACCAGATGGTGGATAAAAATATAAATTGGTCAAATACACTTCTTTTAATTTCCATCCATTTCATTCATCCTGAGAAGAGACAAGACAGTCCCATCCAGAATGGTCAGGCTGCAGCTGACCATTTCAACACACCTCACTCTTCAAACAGAATCCACTCAGATATGGCTCAAGGAAATTCATATTAAAAAACTCATAGTGTGAATCCATAAAAGCTTCTATATTAAAATGGTATTAAAAACACTCATATGCTATAGATATTTACACTGCATCAAAATTTGTCAAGAGTATGTAGCCATACAATCATCTAGTAAACTCCACTCAATGCTGGACTGTTACAATCTCACCCACACTTATTGGTGTGTGACATGAGCGTGTATGTGCCCATCGATGCATTTCATCATGTGACTTCCTCTGGGATGGCTAACATATTAAAAACACTCCTCTTCTTATATATCATCAGTGTCAGTATTTACCAACCCCCATGTAATACCCTAAACTGTCCATTAGATGTCCTCACATTCACAAATGAAGGAGATCACCACACAAGCATCAATCTACTGTATATACAAACTGTTCTACCTGCTACCTGCTCTTACCTCTATGTTTACCACTATATATACTTTTAGAACATCTACATATAAATATAATTCAAGGCCCACATAATATAATGTTACAATAAATATTGCAATAGAAAATCAAGTGTTAAAAAACTTATTAAACTGATATGCCTTACAGCCCCTACTAAAATAAATCAATAATATGCTAAAAAACAATTCAAGTCTTACTCTATGTTCAGACCCATAGGTTGCATAGGGATTAATCTAAATATTCACTTGGTGTCATTTTGTGACTCTACTCCACTACGTTTAAATTGGAACCCATCCAGTGCTTAAATACCCCCATATATCCCATAAAACCTTAATCCCATAGGAACATTATTGTCAACATATTTACATATTTAAAATGTTTAAACACACTATGCGATAAAAAAAACCATCTAGTGGACATATATATATATATATATATATTTCCTATTTTTAATTTGTTGTTCATATTGAATGTATGATTTGATATGTTGGTATGTAAAAGCGCAGTGCACATCATATAAGATAAGAAATCCCTCCCTCAGTCTCTCCAACCCATTCTACTCCCACCTATTTCAGCCTTTGTTTAAAATAAAAAACCTCTAAACCTCACACACCTTACAATTTATCTGCAGATTTTCTGTGGTCAGATGGAAAAAGTGCAACAGATTGGCCCAGGTGGAGATTACTCCTTCCACACAGTTAAGTGTAGATGGAGGAATCTGTTGCACCTTTTCCATCTGACCACAGAAAATCTGCAGGTAAATTGTAAGGTGTGCGGGCAGTTTAATACTGGTTTGTCTTATTTACTGTGAGTCCCCCATTATGTGATCATTCACAGCCTCTCTACACCTGTGAAGGCTAATCATGAAATGCTGCAGTCAGCACCCGCAAGCACCTGGTCTTGTTTCCAACCCTGTGCTCTCTTACAGAGCTATTAACACCTCTGCTATCCAACATTATTGCATGTATCAATTTGTGGGGTCTATTCACTAAGCTGCCGAAGGATCTAGCCGCAGCTTCAGCTGATCCTTCGGCTAGCTTCGGCCCCAGGACCCCTTCAGTTCAGTAGAACCGAAGGGCTGTTGTACTGGCTATTCACTATATAGCCCTACAGCTCTCGAAGTCGGCCGAGCGGCTCAGTCGAGCCGAAGGCATATGCTTTGGCTCAACTGAACCGAGGTGAAAGCCGAAGCTGGCCGTCATCTCACGGCTGGCTCCGGCCACTTGCACAGACAGATCAGCGTTCCTGGTTTCCAGGTAACCAGGGACGCTGATCTCCAGATAGCCCAACTCTCCCAGACACTCCGGGAGTCTCCCACTATTAGATATCGGCTCCCGGCCGCCTGGGAGAGAAACACTTTCTCCTGGAAAGTTTTACACTGCTCGATCGAGCAGAGTAAACCTTTCCCTGCTCTATTGTCTTTTTTTTTTCTTCTGACATCGGACCTGTTGGCTGCCGTCAGAATAAAAAAACAAAAAACACCAAAGTAATGCATAGCTAGATTCCTATTGGCTTTTTCACTTTGCAATAGCCAATAGCAAACTAGCTATTGCACCCGCCCACTGCTGCTGTCAATCAGTAGAGGGGACCTGAAGTTCTCCATCAGCTCCCCTCTAGTGATTGACAGCAGCAGAGGGTGGGTACAATAGCTAGTTTGCTATTGGCTATTGCAAAGTGAAATAGCCAATAGGAATCTAGCTACGCATTCCTATGGTGTTTTTTTTATTCATTTTATTCTGATGGCAGAAGAACCGCCCTGCCAATAGAAAACAGTTGGGTGGAGCTAGCTGTCACTGCTAGCTCCGCACAATTGTTTTCTATTTAATTTTTTCTACTTTTTTAACTGTTTTTCTATTCTGCTCGGTACCATAGAGGTACTGAGCCGAATGCCGCTCAGCGGCATTCGGCTATTCACTCACTGCTGTTCGGCATCTATGAGAATAGGCCGGACAGCAGCGAGTAGACTGCCGGAGGTTCGGCTTAGCCGATCCAGATGTTGGATCGGCTGAGTCAAACTCCTTCTGCACTTTTGGTTGGCCATGTGTGTCCACTGCTACCTTCTGTGATTCCACCTTCCAGCCTTTACATCATTAGCAATACAATATAGCAACTGTGAAGTAAAAACACATTGTCAGAAAGAGTGAAGCTATCAAAAACATCCGGAAGAGCCAGATAGCAGCAGTGTTTGGTAACTGCAAAAGAATGAAGATTTAAAAGATCCTTGGATTTGCTTGTTTGGGGCTTGGTCCACTCCTATCCATTTCTCTAAAGATAGGATGCTATGGATCCACAATTGTCTTCTCCTGGCAAGGCTTACAGTTATGGCCTGCTGCTTATCTCCCACCCCTTTTGGAATTTCTAGCCTGTAGAATGTGGTAACTTTACTAATATTCTGTGAGAGGTTAGATGTTAAGTTGAATAATGAAACCCTTACAATGAAATTATTTCCCAACCAATCAGAAAGCCAGGCGGCAAGTCACTACATGCCATCCGGCTTCCTGATTGGCCAGAAAGCCAGCTCCATGCTTCCTCATTACCTGGTGATGAGTGAGCATGGAGGCGGCTTTCTGGCCAATCAGGAAGCCAAGGGATGAGTCATAACCCACCCCCCGGCGTCCTCTATGGCCGGGAAACCAGCTCCTTACTCCCTAGTGATGAGGGAGTATGGAGACAGCCAATCAAGAAGACGGACAGCATGTAATGATTCGTTGCCTGGCTTCCTGATACTGGAAGTTTTCGGCTACTGGGATAAGTATCAAGAACATTTGGGGCGAGTACTCGCCCAAATACTCGGTATCGGCACTGATACCAATACTATGATCGGTAATGGCGCACCCCTATTAGTTAGGCTATGCTTGATAAGTGGTGGATGAAGATGTAACTTTTCCTCTTTTCTTCCTCCTCCCCTGATTTTTTTAACATATCCCCTGGTTGTTCCAGGTAGTTTCCAAAACTGCTAAATTGTAAATTATTCAGGCCAGGTGTGGAGATTTCTCTGGGCTTTGATGTCCTACAGCAGATATTGAGAGATGTTGCAGCTGGTTTTTATTTTCTGTTTTTCTATTTGTTTATAAGCTTCTATCAGTTGTCTCATGTTTCTCTCGTTTCTTAATGATTCTAACATCCTTACGATGATTGTTATCCAGATGATGTTGTATGTTCTGTTATATTTTTCTTGAAAATGCAATAAAATGAAGAGGTAAGTATTTAACATCTTCTTAGTGTTTTTCTGATATGATTTTTTTATACTAGTGACAGGGTGACTTTCAAGGAAGAATGCACTTTCACATATCCTTTCTGTCTACCCCCACATCTAACATAAGCAACCTTCCAACTACACTTTAGGGTCTGGTATTGATTTGGGGGGCATACCACAGCTTTTTTTGCATAAGGGTCCCCTCAAAATCTATACCAGGCCCTTTTTTGAGGGATAAGGGTCTGTCTTCTCATTAAGGGGAAGTACGCATTTTTAAAATCAATATGTACTATCCCTTTAAAAAAATTACATAATGTCCCTCCCAAATTCATGCCAGATTATTGGCCATAGCAGACCCTTATTCAGCAGTCTGGTGGAAATTTTAAGGGAAACCTCATGTGGTTTTTTACATACAGTATAGAATGTTAAACAATAAATGTCCATTTTGCAGAAGTATATTGTATAGGCGTGCCACTTGATGTGTAAGGTTAAAGTACCCTCCAAGCATGTTATAAAAATGCCTACTACACCACATTAAAAAAACCTCACTTCACACTGAGCAGCATTTTAAACTTTTTTGCATTGGTTCCTGTACAACATGGCAGTGCCCAGCCTTCCCTGCCCTTTTTAAATAAAATCTTGCAAATTGTCCTTGAAAAAGGCCAGAAAATAAGAGTTTAATAGGATTCAAGTGCTATATGCACTTCAAGAAGGATTACAAAATGTTCTGTTTATTTTTTCCCACAATGCTGTTCAATGTAGAAATGCATATGCAAAGTAACAAAATATCCATAAATAAATGACACACTGGATATTTACTTCCAATATTTTCTCTGTTATTCAGGGGTCATATTCTGCTGTTGCTATGATAACTACACAATTCACAGTTACAGGTAAATATAAAAATGATATTGAATTTTATACAAAATCACTACATCTACATTTGTATATGTCATATAAAGGTGAAACATATTGCACAGAAAGATTCCTAGCTGCTTTATTATTACAGTCTTGAAA
This sequence comes from Nanorana parkeri, assembly GCF_000935625.1. Lineage (NCBI taxonomy): Eukaryota > Metazoa > Chordata > Amphibia > Anura > Dicroglossidae > Nanorana > Nanorana parkeri. The sequence goes on from NW_017307123.1 coordinate 239,725, forward strand.
GGTACTGAGTGGTGGTTATTTCCGTCTACTTGATTGAAGAGCCACTGTTGCTAGATGAATTCCTGTTACATTCAAGGAGGATTCTCACCTAATCTAGCAGCTGTCAGATAGGTGGTAGACAATAGAGAAAATTAAATACAGGATTTGAAGAAAGAGACCATTGGCATGTAACATAATTACTTAATTTTACATAGAAATATGGAACAATTTCAGAGGATTTTATTCCAGATGAGTTAATTGTGAATGATAGTCTCATTGTAAACTCTATAATGCAGTATGTTTTAGTTAAGTATGCATGTTGAAAGCAAATCATTCGTAGCAGGCTTGGCGTGCTCTTGGTTTTTAAAAAACCATATACATAGATATCATTAACTCTATTTTTATAGTTTTAGAACAGTTTTTTACAAAAATGTGCACCAAACCTAACTTACAAATGCAAACCTTTAAAATTATGATTTAGAATTTCTGAGACAGATACAGAAATAACCTAAAGCATTTGCCACACAATCCAAAATCCAGATGTTGATCAATCTGTGTTGTGCTGCAGGGGGGAACTTTGATCAAACGGCATACTGACTTAATAGATTGTGGCTTTAGCTGCAGCTGATGTCAGTGTTGCTATTTTTTTACATTAAATTATTATGGCTAGTAAAAAGCAAACATTGCCTATAATGTTAAAGGTCACCACCAGTAACCATCCTCTCTCTTTTTAAGTTAACTCCCTATATGGGTTGTAAATAGAGGCATAGTCAGGAACTTTCAGTAGTCAGTAAGCCTGAGTTTTGGGAACATGCTAAGTTGGCAACACAAGCATTAAATTATGACAATACATACACATGGGCAATTGTGACAATATACAGAAACCAAAATGTAGTCATTACAATATGTTACCATATTAAATGTTAGGTTTCTAGATAGTTAGGGCTTTTTTTCACCTTTAAAAAACACCAAAACCTTCTTGAAAACACCCTAAGCATTGATGCTAATACATTTCATTCAGATGATACAATTTTGCCAGAATGGCTAAGGAAAAACTCTCAGTTTGCAAGCATCCCTATTCCTGAGTCATTGATGTGGAACATGCATAGAGACAAGGAAATGTGATATCTTTCCAACTTAATATTTTGAATGCTTGAGGTATTTAAAGCAAACCCAAATGCTTTCCCTATCCCTATCCCCCTCCAGCACTGCTGAATTATTTACCTGTAAGCTGGTTTGGGCTTCACCCAAATCCTGCAACCCTTGTTTTCTTATCCACTTGTGTCTGTTAGTTGGTGCTCTGTGTGAGGTAGAAGAATGCAATGGCTGCACAGGCGGAAGATCTGGGTTGCTGACTCACACAGAGCCATGGTGAACAGCAAAATAAGATTGACAAGATAGTAGCTGTCGGGACCATGATAGAGTCTTCACCATGTTTCTGCTAAGTGTTTCTTCCATTCAAGAGAGGGCTTAAATGAAGGAAAGCCCACAGGTGAGAGGGCCTAAAGTTAAGGATTAACTTTGTGTCAGGCACAGCCATTCAATAAATGTTATTTAATAGGAGACTTACAATGTTAGCTACCATAGTTCTTTTAGGACAGGTGTACTTTAAGGTCAACTAGCAGTAAATTATTTTCTGTTCTCCTCATAGACCTTGATAAGAGAAGTCCCTTGTGTTGATCTCTACCAAAAACTTTTAATGAATGCAACTGTGCCCTGACCTGAAAATATGAATGGCTAATTGACCTAGATGACAGATTTGCACATCTGCTATGGGCTATATGCAGAACACTTTGTATAAGAGAAGTAATTATAAACAGATTATTTAAAGCATAACTGAAAGTATTCAGAAGTGCTTTTATAGAACAAACAAGTGAACCTGTGTTTATCTGAGTTTCACAGGTATCATATGTTTTCTAGGTTATGGCTTGCATATTTTTTGTTACATACACATGCTCAGTTTTGTCTTTAAAATTGACTTTACTGTAAATTGCTATTAAATTATGCCTTTATGGTTGCTGCCCTTACTGTTTTAGTGATTATATTCATAATTACAATGCAGAATATGTTTTATTTCCTGAAGCTAAATGAACAAATCTATTATAATTATAAGATATAACACAATAATAAATGTATTGCTATAAACAAATGCCAGCTGTTCCCTGAATAGCTCCCTGAATAACAAAGTTCTGGCACTTTTGGGTTGTGTTAGAGCTTTCCAGCTCTCTCCTACCTTCCTCACATTCTACTTGTGTCATCACTATGATGGGCTGCCTACTTGGCAGGAATAATTATTTTAATATGATGGAAAGGGTCGGGCAAGCTCTATTACTACCAGAAAGTGCTAATGCTTTCAAAACAACAAGCACTCAGCAATGACAGAAGGGAATGAGCGGAGCTGTTGGCATGTGCAGGTTCCTTTTCTTGTGCTTTATATTTGCTAGTTTGTTTGTTTAATGTACCTACTGTGGTAGGTTTACTATAGTATATGTCGAGTACAGGTTTATTTTAATAATGCAATCTTTCAAACAATTCCAGGCAACAATAATGCATGTGGAATATGATACAGCAGCCTAATAAAAGTAGGATATAATAGAAATTGTACATGCCATGGAGGGTACAAGTAGGGTTCACCCTCTCAAAAAAAAATCATATATACTCAAGTTGTAACTAGGTAACATAAAAATGTGAGGTGGCCATTTTGAGGCAATCTGTGTCTTTACAGGATTCAAAACCTCTTGTGACAGATTATGGGCACATTGGAAGGCATGATAGCATTATAGCGCAGTTTACAGTATGTAATGATAAATGATGTAATATCATCTGCTACAAAATAGATATTACTTGCAAGTGCAATTGGATTCATAAGAAGTAAGTGTCATTGTCAGTCAGGAAAGTTATCAAGTGTACATGAGAAGTCCATTCATTGATGTTAAAGTGTAGTTACATGTGTATTTCTTCATGGTTAGGCAAGGTTAGAGAAACTATGTGCTTCTAACTAATCAAAAGTATTCCCCAAATATCCTCCAGCTGTTTTGCATAGTTGTATTGTTCTTTACTCTTTTGTAAAGAGTTAGGCACAATAATCATGTAATGTTATGATAATGATGTGTCTTTTATTTATACTATATGATGACACATCTTACAAACATTTGACATTTTGTAGTATTGTCAAAATTTGGAAAACGCTGGGAACCAGTGGGTAAAATGTGTCTTAGCTAAATCCCACTAAAGTAGTATCTGTCTTTTCCAGTCATTTCCTTCTTCATACATCAGAGAGATTCTTATCCCTACCTGGAAAAATGTATCATTGATATCCATCCATATATGCAAAGGCTAGGAACTGATATAATAAGATGCCAATTCATCTTGCTGGCAAGAAAATACAGCAAGACTTTACTCTTACATAGTTCATCAGAGCTACTGTATTTATTTTGAGGAAACATGCTTCATAAATTTACAAAACAGTACAAAACATGGCACACTTGGAGTGGTCAGACCTGTACACTACAATAACAAAAAAGTTATCACTTACTTATGCTGCAGGGAACTCCATTACATTTAGCAGAAGTGTGGCTCAAGATTACAGGACTCCATTCCATACCATGGTCATCTTCATGTAAATATTTAATCCTATAGTATTACACATAAACAGTTGGCTTAGATTCTATAAAAGGGTTTGATGACACTGGTGTAAGGGGTGAAAATGTAGGAGGTAGCTGATGATACAAGATAAATCCCTGCAGCCCAATCAGAGGCCGGCCGTTGTAATTACACGGCCGGCCGGGAGCTTTACATTCAAGCAATCGGTATTGCTTGTATAGCCGCCGCTGTCACTGCCGGCATGGCTCTCAAAGGGAGATCAGTATACGGTCTTCCTTTGATCTTCTCTCAGTCCCCGAATGCAGGAAGTGATGTACGTTACATCACTTCCTGCATTCAGTGTCACTCTCCAGCTACAGAAGCTGATGAAGCCGATCTCTGCTTCATCAGCTTCTCTGGGGGTCCCTAGGTGACATTAGGGGTCTTGGAGACCCCTGATGTCTCCATAAAGAGGACATGTCATGTAAATTGGCTATCACATAGGGGGCTTCTTAGCCCCCCATATAATAGCAATAAAGTTGTGTGTAAAAAAAAAAAGTAATACAAAAATTGAAGAATCATTAAAAAAAATAAAGCATAAAAAAATTTAAAAAGAAAACAATTTTTTTAAGTCCCCGCCCCCCACATACACATGCAGTTATGCGTCGGGTGTGCCTATGTGCGAAAACAACGATTGCGCCTATTGTGCCGCACATGTTACATATCGCCGCAAACGTCGCAGTGAGAGCAATAATTTTAGGGCCATTAATCACTGATAACACTAAACTGATGAGCAGTAAAAGCGGTTTAAGTGTCGCCTATGGGCCTGTGGGCGTTTTTTGCAATTTTGCGGGCGCACACAATTTTAAGGCTTGACATGTTTGGTGTCTATTTACCCGACGTGATCCCGCCTTTTATGTTTTACCAAAAATATGGGTAAGAATAAATGTTTTATAACAGAACGTAGGGAAACATTTTATTTTTTTACATTTACAGTACTTTTTTCATTATATAGTAAAAAATAACACCCCTTCCCCTGTGGTGATTATATACCTCCAAAAGAAAGCTCTATCTGTCCCCAAAAAATGTTAACATAAATTGCAAGGCCGATAGTCCGGTCATGCTGACTGTTGACAGTGAGAGAGGAAAGGGGAGGCACAGTAGCAGTGGAAGAGCCAGATGGGGGGCTTATTTTCTGGCAGTGCCCCCCCCCCCAGACTAGACTCTGCATCCGCCCCTGATTGGGTGAGACTATCATCCTGAGCGATAACTATGTAAGAAGAAAAAACGTTTATCACCTGTAACAAGGACACTCGACTATAGTCAGGAAATTCAGGTAAAACACAGCTTTATTAAGAGCAAACACAAAAAGTCTGTTTCCATCAACAGGGTAGACCTCCCCTGTTACACAAGAAGAGCCAACATTCTCATAGTCAGCTTTTCCTATAATAATCCACTTATCTTCAGGATATACTGTACAGTCCTTAGTAGCTTTCCTCAGCTTTTTTGTAATTTAAGTTTGTATTCAGGTTTTGGTGTGGGTACAAAGATATAGATCAACTGTAACAATAGTTGAAAAGCAATTAAATCATTATAAAACATATACCTAATTAGTTTAAACTAAACTAGTTAGTTTCGTAACCTCAGCTTTGATACTCACACTGCTCTCCCAGCAGTGTGTCCAACAGGTCCTAGGATCACCGACCTTCCCGATCTCTCTCAGCCTCTCCTGGCTGTTCCATGTGCGTCCAGCATGCACCCACATCTGCTGGTGTCCATGTGCCTCCTGCACACATTCAACTCCAACACAACTCTCTCACACTGAGCTCTGGGCTGGCTTCTTAAAGAGGCTGCTCTCAGCCACCTGATCAGCCCTGGCTGGTCATTGGCAACACCTGGCCCCAGGACTGGAGAGCTCATCCCAGCCAGAGCTCTAAGAAATCTCCAGAGCTCCAGATCCCATTTACAATTCTGAAAACCTGGAATAAACTGAAAGGCCAGGTTCTTCCTTATAAAACTGTTTGCTCTATGGACCCTCTCAGCTTCTCTGGCTGAGAGTCCTGGGTGCCATAGTTGTCAAACTACAACGTGGCATTGGCTTACACTGCCACACTCCTTCAATATCCAAAGAAAGACTACAGGATTCTGTTGTTGAGAAGACACATTGTAAACCCTTACTGATTTTTTAAGACAAAATGCATTAACTATTTTAGGAATAAGGGTGGTCATAAAAGGTATCAGTGGTGTAAGCAAGTGGCAAGCTCCTCTACACTTACCAATCTCAGGGAGACATTTCAGAAAAGTGTTGTAGAAGTAAATGTTGTAATGTATGGATTCCAGGAAATGGCAAAGTGTTATTATGATTTGTATTTCGGTATTTTAACAATTTTGTTTACCATTCATATTATAGAATTGTAATCTACTTCTGTTTCATTTGACAATTCATTCAGTAATTTATTTGAATATTATTCCAGCCACTACATACCCAAACTAAATTACAACATGTTACACTAAGCCATCTAAACTTAGACCTAAAATGTATTCAATTCCTGGCCACTAGGCAATCATATGTTTTAATAGGTAAGCAGGAAATACTAAGGTCATTTTAACTACTAATAAGGCCCCAATAAGCATATTTTGAGTTAGCAAAGACAGGTAAAATGTTTTACAGTTTTTTTACATTATATATAATAACAACATTGTGTAATTAACTTTCCCTAAAAATAGAATATCTTCTGGGTATGTTGCATTATTGTACTTGGCATTATACCTATCATAATATGTACTGCAAAAAAAAACTACTGTATTTGCATACTAAACCTTAATGTGTTTTTCACTTATAGATTTTAAGCTAATTACTAAAAGTTTAGATATTATTCAAGATTAAAAATATTTTTTTCATGCTGGCATTGGCTTAATTTTTTCTCATAAACATTACTACACACCATTTATGTTTCATAAAGTTTTCCATGGTTAATATCACTAATTGTTATAGGTTTTCCACAGCTTGATAATCATAATTTTGATTTATTTGTTAAACTCAAGGGCATACGCTATTTAAAAATACAGACCTCCAAATATTGTGGAGTATTACTGCGTATACTATGTAATACATTTTATACTAGTTGAAACCTCATGGAAGAAATGATTGCTCAGAAATTGCAATTCTGCTAACTGTAACCTTTGCCAAAATTAAATATTAATACTTTACATGTGCAGTTCCAATAAATTTTGGATCTTGCAATCATTTCATCATTTAATTTATTTTACTTGTCAAATGACAGAACTTATTTTTTGCAGTGTTAATACAAACTGAAAATGCTGGCTTGTTGAACAAGCAATAATGTTATGTTATACTTGCTCTTATAAAATTGTTAATAGATTTACTGTAAACTTTGACTTGGATTCGGCAAGACTCCACTATACTCAGCATAATTTAGCTGGCTTGTCTTTGCCTACAGAGTAATAATTTTCCTGTGGCCAAGAAAATGAAAATTGGAACTTCATTTTAAGGATATGTGAAAAATAAAAATGCCAGCTCTGGCTAAATTATAAGGTATTTCATAAATTAAATCAGAGATCTTATATTGTATTGCATTCCATATCATGACCATTAGACATATTAATTATTCATGCCTGAAAGCACATGTGACAAGAAGTTTAATATACTGCTCTAATGATTTCAGGAATAGATATCAGTGCTTTGGAGAACAAGGAAGTTCAGAATTAAAACACACTTATACTCATACTACTTGTAATCTATTCATCCTAAATATTCTTTCTTCACACAAATAATCATCTGTAACTGTTAAAGAACACCAGTCACCCACAAGCAACAACATGTTTACATTTATACCTGAGTCAGACATATAGTACTAGAGGCTTGTTCACATATATAGTGAGTGGTGATCCACATTGTACCACATCGGATCAACGCAGGTAAACACAAGGGCACATTGTATGTATACCATTCACACCACAATGTGGGTGGGATAGACAGGGTGCTGCAAAAAATGCAAACATTTTGTATTTTATTACAGGGCACTGCTTGCCACCATAGTACCTACCAATAAAGTAAAAGAAAAAAAAAAAAGAAAACATTTAAAATGTTACAACTCTAGCAGTGTGCAATATAACACACACTTTCAGAGCTGCAACAATGTCCTAGACTAGTGATGGTAAACCTTTTTGAGCCCAAACTGGAACACTAAACCAACTTATGTATCTCAAACTGTCAACCTGTACTGTACTAGCGGTCGACTAATATGGATTTTTCGGTACCGATACTGATTATGGGTTATCTTTCAGGCCGATAACCAATAACCGATAACCAATATCAGGTACCGATATTCTGTTTACATCCAGCTGCACCTCTAGACAGCTGTTGGTGTGATGTCAGACAATTCACCTACACCAAACATATGGAGTTACACTGGTCTGTGTGCAGATGCTAAGGTCGGCAAATTCGACGTCGGCGTTCTCAACAGAACACCGGTATCTGCGTTTAGTATCATGGCATTTTCACGAGTATGAGTACTCGTGAAAATGCCCAGTATTGGCACCGGTGTAGACCTACTTAATAATAAAATGCATTGCTGGGACTTGTAGTCCTACATAGTTGGAGCTTTTCTGCATTGCTGTATAATCATCATACAGCAATACAGAATACCACCAGATATGTGGGACTACAAGTCCCAGCAATACATTATAATAAAAGTCAGCTATGCAGGACACCACCAGCACCCCCCCCCCCACACACAATGTATTGCTGGGACTTGTAGTCCTACATAGTTGGACCTATTCTGCATTACTGTACAATCATCATACAGCAATACAGAATACCACCAGCTATGCAGGACTACAAGTCCCAGCAATACATGAGTCATTGTAAAGAGTTTAAAAAAACTGACACAAAAACATTGCATTTTTTAACTAATGTTTTAATTACCTTCTATAAAACTGAATGGAAGTTAAAATGTATCCCCCTAGCCCACAAATAGTGATGACATTAAAATCTGTTTTCAAAAATATTTGTTTGAAATGAACAATACAAGTTAACTGTAAATACTTCTATTGCATAAATTACTGAAAATTATCCCCAAAAATTTAAGATGGAATTGATTATTTCACAAAATATACAAAATATTGAGCTATGCAATATATCTTTATTGAAAACAGTACAGACAATTACTTAATGTAAGTCCTTAAAACTCTTCTAAAATGTGACCTTCAAAACAATAGCACAAACAACTAAACAACTTAAACACATACAAACACATACAAAGCGAGGTAAAATAAAAAGGTATCTGCATAGCTCACTTTTATTACAAATTCAAAAAGTAAGGGGTTATAACTAATTTTAGCATAGTGGGTGGAGTCATGCACTGCTGCTATGGATCTCTATGAAAGCTAAACAGCAGCTGACATTGTGTAGCTTTTATAATCAAAAACAATATTTTTCATGGTAGTTTAAGGGATATTTTTTTTAAAAATGTAAGAGTTTAGGGAAAAAAATTACAAATAATTAGAGATTTCACAGCTAACAACTAACATGGATAATTTACAGCTGCATCAAATGCCATCTATATTGTTTAATGTTCTATATCCTTTCTGATTTATCACTGCAGTCTTACACCTGTTTTAACATTACTATGCATTAGCAGAACACCATATATATATATTATAAAATATGTTATCAATCAATAACCTTAGTATTGCACTTAATATAATGCTCAAAATTGATCTTAGATAATGCAGAATGCCTTTTGTCCTTAGACTTCCTTTGTCTTTAAACGATATTCTGGGAACTATTAATATGTAACAATTTGTTCAATAAAGGGCATCCATAACTTCTTTTGAATTGTTTTCAAACTTAGAAATGTATAATGGAATATATTACAGAGCTTTTCTTTAGCAATTTGAACTGCTACAGTACATGTTATATCAAATGTTCTTATGTGAAATAAAAGTACAAATATACACTTGTGTGATTCTAATTGTTGTGGCCTTTCTTGTGCTTGCTCTACCAGTGGTCTTTCACTACAAAGCTTTCTTTGTCTCCTGACAGAACTTACTATTTTATAGCTCACACCTATAACACTAGATATAGTTATATAAATATGGGAATTAGCTAATTTGACAATATTTCCTTCAGGTATTTTCTTCTCCAGTCTAGTATTTTGTAAGGTATTTATGTTACTCAAAAATGTGAGACCTAGCTAAGTCCAGGAACTGCTACTCTAGCAATGTCTTGCTTGTTGGTATATTTGAAGTAAATGTAGACTATACCTGGATCATATTTAGATTATGAAAGCAATGTAAATAAAATAATTTTTTAAAAAAGCTTAAATTTTTTTTTAATTATATGTTTCCATCTTAGCACTGATTATCTACAGCAGCCCCTTTTTTGGCCACTTCCTGTTTACATGCATGCATTCTAAATGCTGCATGCTATTGCTTAGGCAGGGTTTTCTTATGGTGAAAAAGGGAACCATGCAAGCATAATGAGCGGCACCACAGTCACTTATAGCTTCTATAGAACTAATGTGACAGGGTGACAATGTAGAAAGGCAATAGGGAAACAGTGACCAGTGGCGGAACTAGTGGTGCATCGGGGGCCTCAGTCTTGGGGGGCCCAGCACAGTTGCCGGCCGGTGAAGTAGCGAGGGGGGTGGGGGGGCTGTCACCGCAGCTCCAGGTCAGCCCGCTCGCATCAGACCCAGCTCTCTAATCGGCCGCCGCACGCTCCTGAAGGGGGTCCTCTGGAGGCCCCCCCGGATCAGGCAGATGCGGCCACCTAAACAGGCACTGTAGAGGTCCGCCCGAGGGGGCCTCCAGAGGACCCACTTCAGGAGTGAGCAGCGGCTGATTAGAGAGCCGGGGCTGATGCGGGCGGGCTGACTGGGAGCTGCGGTGACAGCCGCACGGTCAGTTCGCCCCTG